>NC_068991.1:3025300-3029149 GCF_001194135.2 Octopus bimaculoides | reverse complement strand
TACAAATACTGTTTTGTCAATCTTACCATAATGGAACAGGAGCCGGTTGTTGTGTACTGGCATCGACCACATTCACATGGTGCTTTTTACATGTGTGTGTAGGGGTGGGGGTGAAAAGAAAGACAAAAGAAAAACAAGTTTCTTTTTTAAACACTCTTTATTTCATGGAAGATGAGTGAAAAGAATTTGTTTTCATATTTTTACATTTCTTCTTTTTTTTTTTTTAAATTTATTCTTGTGACATGTGAATCATGTGTGACAGAGTTCAAATCTTGGACAGGCATATGTGACAAACAACCCCACCCCTAACCCTCCAAAAAACAAATAATATAACCAAAACAAAACAAAAAATGAAATATATACACATTAAGTAGAATTGGTTATAATTCATTTTGCAACATGGATTGGAAGAACCATAATGAATAAATAAATGCATAAATAAATATATTAATTAATACATAATTGATAAAGCAAAAAATGTTCACACACAAAATCAGTAGTAGTAGTAGTAGTAGCAGTAGTAGCAGCAGCAGCAGCAACAACTTGTTGTAGTGGTAGTAGTAGTAGTATTGATGTATTTTACTTTGTTATGACACCAAAGATTTATGGAGGAAAACAAGCGAGATGTTGTGGTGTTCATGCAGAAAGATACCAGTAATATATAAGGTTTATGTAGCAGTTTAAACCTGGAACTGACACTCAATCATATACTTGATTCACAAAAATGTCATAGCCACAACAATAACAACAATAACAACAACAATATTCAATTTGATTTAATGGTCATCTTTCAAGTCTGAGAGAAATGGTTCTGTAATTTCTTTTGCTGGACAACCTCGGCTGTGAGTAGTGCTAAAACTGGTACTGTGTCTCATACCTAAGGAGCCAGCAGTGGTAGGCTATGTCCCATCTCTACGTCGGCTGTTAGCAACAGCAATCTGGAGTCCCTCTCTGTGTCGGCTGTTAGCAACGACAAACTAATGTCTTTCTCTTCCTGACTCGGCTGTTAACAGCAGCAATCTAGCATCTCTCTCTCTCTCTCTCTCTCTCTATCTCTCTCTCTCTCTGTGTCTTGGCTTTTAGCAGCAGCAAATTAGTATCCCTCTCCGTATCGGCTGTTAGTAATACTAAACAAGTACTGTGTCTAAAGAAAGTAGCCAGCAGTGGCATACTCTGTCCCATCTCGATCAGCTGTTATCACTGGTACACTTGCATCTTCATCTCTGTCTCGGCTGTTTTCAGTAGTAAACTCGTACCTTCTATTATCACATTGTCTGTAGTTACTGGCAGCATTCTTGACCTCAGTGGTCATTTGTAAATAGTCCAGTATCTACCTGGATTTCAGCTGTTAAAAATGGTGTACTGCAGTCATTCTCGACCTCAGTTGTCAGCAGTGGTCATCTGGAGCCTGTTCTGGTCTTGGCTGTCAGAATGGTAAATAGGTTCTTTCATTTCAGCTGATGGGCAACAAAAACATTATTGGCAAACTTCAATTACAGTTGTCAGTAATGGTATCTAAGCTAGTCCCTAACTT
This sequence comes from Octopus bimaculoides, assembly GCF_001194135.2. Classification (NCBI taxonomy): domain Eukaryota; kingdom Metazoa; phylum Mollusca; class Cephalopoda; order Octopoda; family Octopodidae; genus Octopus; species Octopus bimaculoides. The sequence continues at coordinate 3,027,615 of NC_068991.1, read as the reverse complement.
CAGTTTCGCTGTCAATACTAGTAAACTAATGTCTTCTATCCATTATTAATGGCTATCCTGGCCTTGGTTCTCAGCAAAGAGCTGTGTATTTAAGATTACATATTCCAGCATGTTCTTCCTTGTAGTTGTTGGTGTTGCAGTTGTTGTTGCTAGCCAGTCCATACGCAGCTAGCCTATGATTGAAAGGCTCTCAAGACATGATCGTGCAGTCTTTATATTTTTTTTATTCTTCCAGACATGGTGTATCTAGGGTTACATTATGCAAAGTGTGTCCTTTATTTTTTTAAGATGGTACAGTGTGATTTTGAGGAACATTTGGAATATTTCTCATAGCTCTGATTTCTTTGTTGGCTCAAACGGTCAAAAGTTTTTTTAAGAGGAGACAAAAATAACAAGACACATCAATCAGGCATTTTTTCAACAGCCAAGAATACAAAGACATGAAAGTTGAAAAAAATTCTTTGGAAAGAACAGAAACAGGAAGCTGTAACATTCATGGTTTTCTGAAGAGTGACACAAAAGTGGAAAATGCTTTGAAGCAGCAACAAAAATTAGGAAGACAATGTGAATTTCAGGCCTTTTTGACAAACCAGGTTATTAGCAACGCAATTAAACCTCTCCGAAGTTGTCTGCTGCCTTTGTACAGGGGTAGAGGGGCTTTGATGGTTTTGCAGATTCAGAGAGCAATGCTTAGGGAATTATTCACCTCTTGACAAGCTGATAATTTGAAAGATACAAAAACTAGATAAATCCAAATTAATAAAAAAACAAACACAAAAAAGAACAATGGTCCAGGTTGTTGAATTTCACAAAGGATTGTGTTGAAGCAAGATTATCTGTCTCAATTGTGTAACCATTTAGCATTATGTCGATGGAAAATAAATCTACTGAAAACCTTCTTCTCAATCCCTCTACCCCACATTCTTAGATGAGGTTGTAATTCATCCCTGTAGACAGAGGCAGTGGGAGCACGGTAAAATTTGATCAGTGTTTTGCTAGCATGCAATGTTGGAACAAAATAAATGCAGATTTAAGTTTTAAAGTTATTTTTTTGTTGTTTTCTTTTTAAAGGGAAATCATTCTAACGATATGAATATTAATTTCATATCGGAGAAACAGCTTTATATCAGACAACAACAACAACAACAACAATAATGACACCAGCAATAACAACAACAACAACAATAACAATGAGATATTCATGCAAAGCAATTTCAACTGGGATTTGTAACCGTTTCAAACGTGGTTTGCTAATAGATTTCCAATCAACATTACAACCAGGTGGAAAGAACAATTCTTTTAGACAGATTCTAGGCTTTGAATTTATATGACAAGAAAACATGATAGTCTGTTGTTTAGGGCTCTTTTTTAATAATGGGGTTTCAAGTTATTAGCAAAATAGATATCATGAAATAACCACAGTAGAGATAAAGAAAAAACAAAAAAGGGGTCAGGCTTTGTTGAGAATATAATGTCTTTTTTTGTAAAATAAGGAATTATAATTTAGGTAGAAGGCCAGAGATGTGGCAGATGAGGACAGCCAATAAAATGGCGTTTAATAATTCAATGCTTATGTATTTTATCAGCAGAAATATTCTAGATTTGTGTCTTGTAGCAGAATTTATGAAGCTTGATGTTTTGAATTGGAACCCTGCAAAGTCAGCTTTGCTGTGTATCTTTCTGGTTTACACAAACACTCACACAAACACACACACACACAGAACATGCGCAAAAAAATAACTCAAGTGTGTTGTTGCTTAGCTCTGGGTAAGATGGTTGGGGCTGACTTTATGATCAAAAGGCATTCCAGCGATGACCATTCCATCTTTTTCAACTTTGTCTTCGGCTTATGTTTAAATGTGTTCGATGCTGTTGGGAGTGTTTTGGTGGTTTTGGAAGCAGAAAACAGTTGCGAAAAATGCAAAGGTTAATATCTTACAGTTTTGGTGAATTCTTTGGAAGGAGAAAAACAAAAAATAAACCAAAAGAGACAGTGAAAAACAGGTGTATATATATATACATATATATATATATATGGTTATAATCCAACTAGGAGATAACTTACATGTTTTTCTTATATGTATAATTTCGTAACTCCTATTAGTAAATAAAACATATGTAATGGTGAATAATACCAAATATTTCTTCCAATCTCTTGTTTTGATACACACACACACACACACACATACATACACACATATATACATACATATATATATATACAGATATATATATACACACACACACATATATATACATATACATATATATATATATATACACATATATATGTATATGTATATATACATATATAT
>NC_068991.1:3013307-3025106 GCF_001194135.2 Octopus bimaculoides | reverse complement strand
ATATATATATATATATATATATATATATATATATATATATATATACACACACATATATATATATATATATATACACACATACATATACATATATATATATATATATATATATATATATACATACATACATATACATACACACACACACACAAACACATGCATATATATATATATATATATATATATATGCCAAAGGAGGTGGGTGGGGAGAAAAAAACTGGAAGCAACACCATAAAGAAGTCAACAGAGAACAACATCAACAACAAGAACAACAATAATTACTGAGGTTATAAAACAAAATAATAGAAGCAGTAAAATGTTAGAAGAGAATGGAATCACGTAAAGGTGGGTTCAATTCCAGTGAGAGTCAGGGTGAGGGTTGCTGAAAACTATTTGTTTAGTTATATAGCTATTGTGTGTGAGTGTGGGTGGGTGGGTATTATAAATATATGCATATGTGAGTGTGTATATATATATATATATGCATACACACACACATAAATGCATAATTATGTATACATAGCTACATACATAAATATACATATATGTATGTATATACGTGTATGTATATATATATATATATATATATATATATAGAGACACACACAGACATTCAAATACATATATACAGAAGCACACATAAACACACGCGCACACACACACATACACAAGTTACTCTCAAAAAAACACGAACAAGAAAACCCAGTCTATAACGAGTGAACACAATAAATAAATTAATTTGTCAGAAATTCTTATAAAGTTTTTCTAACAAATAGTGAAAGGTGTTGGTAGGTGTGAGCATTCCAATGATTGGTTATTGGTCTGCAGAACGATTATCTTTGGAACGACATCCATTTCTTCAACTGATCTATTTGAAGCTGTACACTGGCATGACTCGTCCCTCCTGGAAGTGTGTATTGCTCTACACTGTTGTTATAATTCCATACAGATTTTACATCGAGGTCAAAAACAGGACTGACAGATCTCAACTCAGCCAAAGAGAGTTTCGAAAAAGTGACCCCCTTTTTCTGTGACAATCTAACACACATTCCAACCAGGCTGTGCGCCTTGTCAGCAGGTAAGCCCTTTCGTACCATGTAATATTCCAAGTCTGGCAATAACATATCTTCACTGAGGGAAGCTTCCATTTTGTCTGGGTTTATTTTCAAAGAAGAAAGGATTGCTCTGGTTATTGGTAAAGCATTCACAATTGTCTTGTAAATGTCAAACATTCCTTTGGCATTTGATAAAAAATCATTGTTGTGTAGGTTTGAGAATTCCTTCAAGACACTCAACATGTCAGTGTATTCCCCAAAGATGTGATTGGTTTTACCACGGATTTCTTCCAAGCTGCGAGCATTCTCATTTGAAAAGCTACTGGCATTATTTTGGACATTGTGTAATGGATGGGAAAGTTCAACAAACCCGAAGTCTTTCGTACTGTATAAAATAAGGTCATTAGCCAAATTGTGGAAGTGAGCTGCCATAATCGACGCCCAGGCAACGTATTCAAAGATAATGTCTTGGTCGTTGACAGCATCAATGCTGTTTTCTATGATGTCAGCAAACCCAAGCTCTTTGGCCAAAAACATTCTGTCAACCCCAAAAGGGTTTCCTGCTAGAGCCCCACTTCCAAGTGGCAGCAAGTCAACTCGTGAAAGTAGATCCATAAGTCTTTCAATATCTCTTTTGATTTTCCAACCAAAGCTAAGCAACCAGTGACTCCATCTGATTGGTCGAGCTTGCTGCATTACTGTGTAGCCAGCCATAAGAACACCAAGCTCCTTCTCTGCACGCTCAGTGATCACACCCAACAGCTCAATAAGATCATTCTTATGAACACTGATGGCATTTTTTTGCCACAGTCTAAGACTTGTCGCCAACTGGTCATTGCGATCCCAGCCAGCATTTAACTTATTTGCTGCTGAACCAATCAACTCTGCCAGGCGCCGTTCATTGGCAGCATGGACATCTTTATCATCTGGCTTCAAGTCGAACGTCCCATTTTCCCACTCCATTCCAATCATTTCAAGACCATCCAAAATGTTATGACACTCTTTTCTCGTGAGGAGACCGACCCTTGTCAGGCTTTTGGCATACGCCTTACTGCATTCGATGTCCTCTTTGAAGAGATTGTAATCAACAGTTTGAGCAATGCCATAGTTCTGTAGACTGTCTTTTGGAGAAGTTATGAGATGCGTTCCATGGAACTTGGAACTATTTACCACAGACGGTTGAGTGATGGCATCTTTCAGAGTCAAATGCAATATTTCATGGAAGCTTTTGGTAAAATTATGTCTGAAGCGGGTGCTGTTGGTGAGATTTGATTTTGGAGTCTTCTTGACGGGCGACGTCTGTGTTGAGACTCTTGTCTTGCTATAGAAAGCACTCATTGGACCCAGAACGAAAATCAACAGCAGCAGAGTCACAGTGAAGATGATCATAATGAATGATTTCATGAAAGAACGGTAAAGGCTCTGCATGATGGTTTTTGTAGAATTGAACAACGAACACAATACGGAGGGGATCAGTGAGATGTGATGGCTTGTTTCCAAGACAATGAGTTGGAAGACAAAACAATGGTCATTAAAAAAAAAACAATATAAAATGGAAAAATAAAACAAAAATGAAATAAATGAAACTATTACAATAACAGGATGAAGATGGTCAAATTTCTTCCAGTTGGTCAGGCAACCTGTAAAAGAGAAGAAAAGTGAATTAGTTATTCCTGACAGACACATTCTTTATATACATACATACATACACACACACACACACATACATACATACGTACATACATACATACATAATATATTTATCAAATACACATTATGATGGACATATATTGCAAACATACAAAAATATTTCACATGCATGAAAAAAAATTGATTTGATGAACTCAATGGAGAGAGAGAGAAAGAGAATATGTATGACTTGTTTATTAGGTTTTTTCATCAATTAATTATGCATTTGGGCATGAGGCTAGTAATTTCAGTGAAGGGGGTAAGTCACTTAGATTGACCCAAGTACGCAACTGGTACTTATTTTATCGACCTCAAAAGGGTGAAAGGCAAAGCTTGACCTCATCGGAGTTTGAACTCAAAACATAAAAACCGACCAAATCTCTAGAAATAGTTTCAATTGTCTTGTTTTTCTCTTGTCTATGATATTCCCCCATGTAAGCTCTGACATCTTTGGAATTTGTATGCACCCCTTTTTTTTTTATTTCAGTGAAGCCCTTTATGTTAAGGTGGCCTCTCGCCTTGCTTGGGACAAAATCATCAGAAAAGAAAAACAAATAAACAATTCTCCCTTAATCAACAACAATAATTCAGAAATTCTGAATTTTGCTGAACAAACAGATGAATGCCAAAACCTTTTAAACACTCTACGAGTGAATTGGTGCAGGCTGCATCAAGCACAAAACCGTAACTGGAAAAACAGGTCATTCAGGACGAATATAAAAAAAACCTTTCAAACTGGGTCTTTAAATAATAAATGAAAACAGCAGTAAATTGCCTGAAAGACTCTCAATGAAGGGACATAAACAAACAGTGGAGAAAAGCTGTAAATCTCCTGATGCTTAAGTGAACAATCACATTGTTAGGGAAGCACACAGAAAGGTGAAGCTACACCATCAAAATACAGGCTGTTCAAAAAGTCTCTCCGCAGTAAGTGTTCTATTGCAAAATAAATATTTCTAAGATGGTATAAAGACTACAAAATGACATTGTAGGGTAGGTGTGAAAGGTCACATCTGGCTAGTTTGAACATAAAATAAATAGAATATTTGGGTTGAATATGGCCAGTTGAAATGCTAAAGGGTTAAAAATAGAAAAGCAGTTTGGAAATGGTAATATTAAAACTTCAAAATGCCAAAATTAATTTTCATTTCAGGGAAAAACTTTCAGAGAAAACTAAACGATTAATTATAAACATCAAATGAAGACGAAGATTCCTTTGTGACCGCGTGGTTTCAGGTTCAGTCTCACAGCACGGCATCTAGGGTAAGTGTCATCTACTATAGCCCCCGGCCGATCAATGCCTTATGAGAGAATTCGATTGGAGAAAACTATGTCGAAGCCTGTATATATTGTATGTGCGTGTGTATCTTCGCCCCAGCACTTGACAATCGATGTTTACGTCTCCGTAACCGAGCAGTTCGTCAAAACAGACTGACAGAATTAGTGCCAGGCTTATAAATATAAGAACTGGGGTCGATTAGTTGGAGCAAACCCTTCAAGTCTGTGTCCCAACATGGCAGCAGTCCAATAACTGAAAAAAAAAATAATTTATAAAAAGAGGGGAAGAAACCATCCCCTTTGCATGGAAAGAGGGGGGGGGATAAACCAAAGAGTTTCCTCCCTTTAACTACGTTTTCACACACGCGTTGTTTTAAAATTTTTATTAAAAGATTTATTCAGAGAAGGATAGGTTTTGGACACGCCCTTTTGCAGGGGTTTCCATGACAACGATCTATAAACTGCTCCGCCGTAGGATGTAACATACCAAAACACCGAGTAATACCAGATTAGAGACCTGACTGATTTCTTGTACCATAGTGAACTCTGCTACAACGACAAGGGAGTCTCTGACCTGATCGTCCGACTTAGTTGAATTAATGGCTTAAATCTCTCTCATATTGCAAGGAACCGTTTTAAAAAAGAAGAAGGACGTTTAATAACATACTCTTAGATATATTATGTCTGAAATAAACGAAAAGAGGGGGAGAAACAATAGGGAAATAGATGTAAATGTCACGGTTGGAATGTCTTTATCCATAAGTTTGTTTGGTCCGGTCTGACCACGGGGTAAACAACAATTGCAACTGGGCTACAACTAAAACCTTTGCGGCTTTTCTATTGGGCCTCACTCAACATGCTAGAAATAATAACTAAATGTTCTTCAAAGTATTCCCTGTCTTGAGAAAGGCAATGCAACATAGGATAAAGTAATTTTAGATTCTGGAAAACAAAAAAGGATGGGAAGATCACGCCTGGCTCCCTTGTATCAGTGAGAGGGATGAGATTCAGTGATTCAGTTAGACTTTGTGTGTTTCATAAGTTGATGCGGAAGTTTACACTTCGTTAGATATAAAATGAATTCTTTCGAAGAGATACATTGTCCCTTTCCAAATCCAACCCCTTTTTTGTTTTTAGTGAAGAGTAATAGGTTTTATTTAATACAAGCAATCAAATCGACCTCGAAATATCACCAACCATTCTACTTATCTTAGGCGGACGGAAAACACACAGAAGCCAGGCAGAATTAGAACTCAGAACAGTGAAATATCAAGTTAATTACAGAGAAGCCTCAATACTAAATGTGATAAAAGTCTCAACTAAAGAATCCTTCCTACTCTATAAATTCCTCTCCCAACAGATATTTTATAAAGTATTTGCTAACGTGCAATTAACCCAACTATCGCCACACTTTTGGTTGTGGCTGAACACATGCGTGAGATTGAAGTGTGGCCAATGGTTACATTTATGAACAGAATCCAAGCTCCACGCGTATCTCTTCAGAAACTCAACGCCACGCTATGATGCATGCATTCATTACATTTAGTTTAATTTATCTCCTAATGTAATAATTCTTTGTGTCTGGCACACGACCAGCATTGTTCAGGTGGGACTTATTTCATTGACTCCTAAAAGAGGAAAGGCCAAACCAAGCTCAGTGGCATTTGAACTCAGAACGTAAAGAGCCCGTCACCATGGTTCAGTATGTATGGTTGACTGATTTTGTCGAGGAGGTGAACGAAGATATACTTCGTTGATTGCATGAATAATTGAAGTAAAACCTGCGAACATTTAACTGAAATATTCATTGTTGCACATAAAGAAGGTTGTCGTTGGGCATTTACAGTTAACAATATTAATAATTACAGAATGGCAGAGAGACACTGTTCTGAGATTGCAGAAAGCTATCTTTACAGCAACATGTCGGTTTAACATATACGAAATCACTGCGTTCTCTTCGTAGCGACAAAAGTCCTTGATTGTCTGGCTTAGGCCGTGTGCACAAATATCTGGAATCATTAGAGAGGTAAGAATAGAGGAACATGTCGCTGAGCTGCCTTCGACATTTTGCCTGGCAAGAAGAGAGATTTATGATTGAGTAGGTCGCTCTCTACGCTCTGTAAAGAGTTTAGGCGCCAAAACGGATTTTTAATAAATTTCCTAACACAGATTCTCACTACTTTTATCTCGGCAATATCTTCCGTTCACACATCTGATCCCCAAGGGCATATTTCAAAAACTTATACATGATACTACTTCTACATAAATAAACAAGAAAATGGGTGGAATCAAAATATGTGGTTTGTAACCTGGTGGAATAGAGATACGAAAAATAAACGACTCGTTGTGATGAAACGTGTCTCATTTTAAGATTAATTTAAACAGAAATTGATGCCGTCGGCTACAACTTGAGCTGGGTTTTGTTGAGGTGAAAGACCTGGAGGAAACGGCTTGATTTGGGAAGAGGGAAATCTTTGAGTTCTTCTCAGTACACGTAGATTCCACTTGTACCTTACTCACGCGCACAAGGTTCATTTCTGCCAATCCATTTTCCGATTCACTGGCTGTAGCATTTACTCCTTTGAATATATTTGTATCATTCGATTTTCACTACCACTGCTTTCGTTTTATTTTTATCGAATACTTCTTTCCCAGCAATCAAGAAGTAGGGGAGATTAATGTAGCGACTGCTATTCAGTCAAGTGAAGATTTAGCCGTTCACCATTTTCACCAGCTTATTGGGCCAATCAGAGCTTGGTAATTCTCACTAGATACTTACTATATAAACGGGAACTCAAGGATTTCTCTCTTCTCAAATCAAGCCGTTCCCTTCATGTCTTTCATGTCAACAGAACTCAGTCGAAGCAGTAACCGGTGGAATCAATTTTCGTTTCAGTTAGTCTTAAAACAAGACACGTTTTATCACAACGAGTCATTTATTTGTCGTATCTCTATTTCACTAGGTTACAAACCACATATTTTGATTCCTTTTTTTTTTTTTTTAATCTCAGCAACATTTTCAGTTCATACCGTATGTGACCTCCAAGAAACTGATTCCGAGAACATAAACATAACATTAGTTCTACAGCAAATTTGTCCCTTCAACACCGTTTTTCTGAATGATGTAATTGAAAATTGTCGTTTTTCTCGGCATAAAGTTTTGCATCAACCAAACCTGCAATTACAAAATTTTGGACCTGAACACGTGCTGTTAAACAACATTGAAGTATTGTATCACAAAGGCTGCTAGAAGCATTAGCGTAGCTGTGTAGTGGTGGTGGGGGCGGTAGCCAGACGACATCTCTATGCCATGTATTTGCCTAGCCACGTGACAGATATACATGACATCTCTCTCTAGTTACGCAACATGTACACTTTTTATGAACTGAATTTATCAACCCATCATATATGTTTGCCCAACCATTATGGACACTCGTGTCTGTTAGCCCACTCAACATCTACATACTGTGTCTATTTGCGCAGCTAATTTCCATACACTGTGTTTATTTGCTCAGCCAATATAAACACACTGCACCTATTTGTCTCACAAATATCTACACACTGCATCTATTTGTCTAGTTAATTTCTACACACCGTGTCTGTTTGCCCAGTCAATATCTATATCCCAAGTCTATTTGCCCATTTAATATCCATATATCCATATATTGTGTTTATTTGCCCAGTTAACATCCGTACACTGAGTCTATTTGCCCAGCCAATATAAACAAACTGCAACTATTTGACTAGCAAATATCTATACACTGTATCTATTTGCCCAGTTAATATCCACATACTCTATTTGCCGAGTCAGCATCTACAAACCGTGTCTGTTTGGCCAGTTAATATCTACACACCATATCTATTTGCCCATCCATATTTACCCTTCCTGCCTATCTACAGATCATATATACAATATCCGATTCGTCTAGCCAATGTCTACACACCGTGTCTGTTTGGCCAGTTTCAATAACTACACACCGTGCCTATTTGCCCATCTACATCTGGCCTCCATGCCTATCTACGTATCACATACACAATATCTATCCAGCCAAACAACATTTATCCACTGTGTCTATCTAGCTGAATAAAACAAACCATGTGCATCCAACTGAGATTTATAATTCATGTCCATCATGCAACCAGTCACCATCCACCAGCCACTAACTAACGGTTGAAGAGGAACAATATATATATATATACAATCTGTGTCTATTCAGTTGATATCTTTTATAGGCTGTGCTTATCCGACAGAGATCAATAAACTATGTCTATTTGATCAATATCCACAGATATTGGTGCCTATCTAGCAGGCAAAAACCATTCTGTATTGGAAAGAAGGAACGAGTGGAGCTGATGGAAAACTAATCAATGGAACTCTGCTATATTCTAAGACTCGAATTTCATCAGTGAACAGACACCCTCTCAGTGGGTCCCCCTCCCCCCGCCTATCAGTTCCAATCTTTCTCTGGTTTAACCCCCCCACCACCACCACCTCACTAACACTTGCCATGTCAATAACAGAAACCTCCCCCTTCCTTTTCTCCCACCTCAACTACACTTTCGTACCACTCTCTCTTACCTCCTATCTTTCTCTCTCTCTCTCTGCCTCTCGCCGCCATCGATACCATAATTCTACCAATAATAGATATTCTTTGATCACTAACTCACTTTCATACACGCCCACCCCCTTTTTGCTCCCCCTCTTCTCTTCACTTTTCCTCCCCAATCATGGTGGCGACATTAATAAACTCACTCTCTCTCTCTCTCCTTCCTTCTCTCCCTTACAACTCTTCGCTGCCAATTACCATAGTTCTGAGACTCTGATAAAAATATTACACAAAATAACAAAGTTGAGAAAAAAATACTCGAGGGTAGCGACCCGCAAACTAAATACAGTAGCGTCTCACATATGTAATGGAGTCAGTTGAAAAAAATCGATTAAATTCGATTATCTATACACTTAGCAGACGAAGACTCCCTCTAAGAAACATCAAAGAAGGGAGATAATTCCAATAAGATCAATTAATTGAAATTTTGTTGAAATTTAAAACCAGCAGAATGGGAGAGGACGCATTTCTGGTTTATGTGATTTATTGAAGCAGATTCTCCTTGGCAAATATCACCGTCTTGGGCCCCGGGGCCAGTTATCCAGTTTCTATGGCGTGTAAGTAACCGAAATCACAATTGTTTTCATTGAACAAGACGCCAGTCCGTCGCAGGGTGACAGATTTACAGCTGAGTGGACTGGGGCAATGTGAAATGAAGCGTTTTCTTCAAGAACACAAAATACCGTCCTACGATCTCGCAGCCGTAAGCACAACACCCTAACCGCAAAGCCTAGCAATATATTTAATCGACTAAAACCTTTAAGGAGGTACCCCTCAATAACTGAAACGACAGAATACAAGTTCGACTAGAGAGGAAACCATTCTTGTTGTTTAACCTCAGGTCGGCTGAGTGTGTGTGTGCGTGTGCCTTTGTGGATGTGTTCATCTCCTACCACTGCTTGACAGTGTTGATGTGTTTACCTCCTCATAACCAAGCGGTTCGGCCAAAGAGACCGATAGGATAGGTACCAGGCTTTAAAAAAATAAGCGTTTGGCTCGATCCGTGCGACAAAAGTTCTTCAAGGTGGTGCCCCAGCATGGCCGCAGTCCAATGCCTGATTCAAGTAAAAGATGAAAGATAAATGTATGCGTGAGTGTTGTTGTTGGCAAAATGGCCAAATGGAATGTTCTCGACGATACGGATGTCTCCAAAAACAACACAAGATGGATGTGCTTTGTTGTAATCTTTCTTTTATTCTCTTGTCTCAGCGATTGGACTGCGGCCATGCTGGTGCACTGCCTTGAAGGGTATAATCGAACAAATAGACCCCCTCCCCACCAGTGTATTTCTATCGGTCTCTCTTGCTGAAACGCTAAGTTACAGGGATGTAAACAAACCAGCACCCGTTGTCGAGCGGTGGTAAGAGACAAACAGCGCAAACATAAAGACACACATGCACGCACACACACACACACACACACACACACACACACATATACGATGGGCTTCCACGCAGTTTCCGTCTACTTACTGAACCTCTCTTTCGCCTCAGAGATAAAAATATTCTATGACACTTGCTCACAAACAACAGAAAGCACACACACACACACATGTATGTGTGTGTGTGTGTGTGCCAAACATCAATCAATAAGTCAGACTTCATTTTTCCATAACAAACAAAAACACCGAGATCAGTGTTTTAATAATTGACGTATCAACACCGAATGTCTATTGTGTGAGGAAACAAGTCGAAAAAGGAGAGAAAAAACACACACAGAAAAAGAGAAAAACAAAACGGAAAGGAACCGGAATGATTGAGGTTTTTCACTGAATGGACATTAAAAAGCAAAGAAAGAAGGGAAAACACGTGCCAGAATCATCGCTTTTGTAATGGTTACAACCAAAATGATATACAATCGCTTCTGATGTCCTGACATCGTCATGTTAGTTAAAAGGACTGCGACGAAACATTGCACTCCGTCCCAACCAACACCTTGTAGACAGAACTGGCACTCCGTCGGTTATGACGACGAGTGTTCTAATGACTGAAATAAGTAAAGGATAAAAGATACTTACATTGGCAATGCTAGAGTGTGTGCAGTCCGGGGCAGCCCTTTGAGTTTGCGGGGACCCCGGGCCCCAACAAGCCATATGTATTATACAGGCTTAAACCGCAGATTCATAAGTGACACCCCTCCCTCCCCCCATATATCTGTCACCTGGGTGAGGTGGGACGAGGGGGGGGTTATGACGCCCCTCCGCACTTCTCCACCACCACCGCCGCCGCCACCACCACCACCACCACTACCACCCCAGCTACGCTACCGAATTCCTACGAAGAATTTGTTAACCTTGAAAATTTAGCTGCGCATGTTTTCCAAAACTGCACCTAACTCTTATCAGGTGTAAGAAGAGGAAACAACTGTCGCATCCATCAAACCGTAAATGATAATAATAATAATAATAATAATGGTGATGATGATGATAATGATGTCAAGTTGTTCCCCAAACAGAAGGAATTTCGGAGAAGGTGTTCTGTAGTTAAGAGATCAATATAGTATTGGAAACTAAAATTGGACTGGAATGAAGTCAAATAGTTAGACGGGAGAGAAATGTATTGGAGAAAGTCGTTGAGTTATTGTGTGAAGGGTAGGGGAGAGGAGAGAGAGAGAGGGGGTCGGGAAGAGAGAGAGATGAGAAAGAAGAGGGGTGGAGAGAGAGAGGGATGAGGAGAGAAAAAGAGGGTAGGAGAGTTAAAGATAAGAAATAGAGAGGAAGAGAAAGAGAGAGAGAGAGAGCTGGAGGGAAAAGAAAATAGAAAAGACAGAATGGAAGTGAAGGGAAGGAAAACGAAAGAGAGAGAGAAGAGATAGATTTGTGTGGAAGAGAAAGAGAGATATAGTGTGAAGAAGACGAGAGCGAGAAGGGGAGCGAAAGGATGAGAGGAAGGGAGAGTCTGAGAGAGAGAGAGAGAGAGAGAGAGAGAGAAAAAGAGAGAGAGATAACCTCTAACCAAACACGTCTGCTTTAACATTTTGAAAAGGAGTATTTTGTTGTCAAAGTAAAGGTGATGGGGGAGGTTGAGAAGGAGAGAGTGTGTGTATGTGTGCTTGCATGTGTATGTGTATGTTCATATATAAGTGTCCGTGTATGTATATGTATATATGTATGTATGTATCTATGTATGTATTATACGTATGTGTTTGCCTGTGAGGGAGAGTGACGGGGG
>NC_068991.1:3007447-3013271 GCF_001194135.2 Octopus bimaculoides | reverse complement strand
GGGGGGGGGGGAAAGAGGTGTAGATTGTAACAGGAGAGATCGAATCGTATATATCATGTGATCGATAAATCAATGCGGTAACGGTGGAGTGAATTGGAGGAGGGCGAAGAAGGTGGTTTAAAAGTATTGTTGGGTAGAAAATGTGTAGGTATGTGTGTGTGTGTGTGTGTGTCTATAGATGCATGTGTATGGAGTGGGGAAGTGGGTAGTGCCGTACCCCAGCGCAGACGTTATAGAAGTTTCAGCATGATCAGACAACTTAAGCATTTAACTTTTTTCTTCATCTACCACCACCACCACCAACAACAACAACAACAACAACAACGTCACCACTTCCACCGCCGCCGCCGACCACACCAACATCGCCATCACCTCCACCACCACCAACATCCATTGCCAAAATCAGCAACAAGCAATACTAGACGAGCTCCTCACTACTACTACTGCTGCTGCTGCTGCTATTACTACTCTCACAACAGCAACAAGCGCCACCACAAAGTGGCGCAGCCAGAGTGTGTGCCGTCCGGGGCAGCTCTAGAGTTTGCCTCTCCACCCTCGGCCCTGCGCTGCTTGTACAAAATTATACAGGAGACCCAAAAATAAAAGCGTCGTTCAGGGCGGAGGCGGGCCGCCTCCTAGGTCCCTCCCTAGCTACACTACAGCTACGACACATACTACAGCAACAGCAACCACAAAACTAATTCTCTTAGTACGACCACATTAGCAGTACTGTAACACCAACAACAACAACATCACAAAACCGTAAGTACCACAACAGTAGCATTACCCATACTATACCACCTGAGTACCACTACAAATCTACAAACATCACTATTCCACAATACTTATTTACAATGGACAGATATGTGTCCTCATCTTGTTTGTTATCACAACGTTTCAGCTGATGTATTCTCCAGCCTTCATCAGGTGTTCTGGTGGAATTTCAAACCCAACCCTTTTTTTGACTCATGGGGTACACTGTTCTCATTCCTAAAGTATGTTGCTGATGCTATTTTCCTGTTGATATCATTTTTTTCAAGTCCCTGCCTGGGATTGAACTTAGAATCCGAAGGTTAGTAGCCCGCGCTCTAATCCTCTACGCTATATGCCCGTGGGCATATCCGTCCATTGTAAATAATGTACATAATTCCTCATCCCAATAATATAGAATAGTATTAGCCACAATACTTGCATACTAACACCACTTCTATGCAACTACCAGAACCATTTTACTGCCTCCAATACAACAATGCCACTGCTACTGTTGCTACACCATCATCAGTGCGTCCAAGCTGTGAAGGCACGTGGCTTAGTGGTTAGGGTATTCAGCTCGAAATCGTAAGTTCACCATTTCGATATTCGACAGGGCGTCATGTCCTTGAGCAAGACGCTCTATTTCACGTTGCTCCAGTCCACGAAGATGGCAAAAATGAATTTGTACCTGTAATTTGAAAAGGGCAGTTTTGTCACGTTCTGTGCCGCACTGAATCTCTCTGAGAATTACGTTAAGAGTGTACGCGTGTCTATGTAGTTAAGAGTTAGAACTATTATTTATGGTCTTAAGTTTAAGGTTTTGGGTTAAGCCGAGGATTTACGGTTCGAATTTACGGGTCAGAATTTAGAGTTCTATGAAAAGGGGCTGTACTTTTAAAATCGCAATTACAATCGTTTTCAAGAGGAATCGGAAGAAATAGTTGAAGAAAGAAACTAAAACATGATGGTTCTGGTAATCTACTTGGTGTCCTACTTCTGAAATTCCACTAATTCTAAAATATTATGTTGATAAAAATATTTGTTGATGATTTTTGTTTACGTTATTTAATCACTTTTAATTTTTAATAACATCGATATTTTAATCAATGTATGAATAATCTAGAAGGTTTGCCCTATATTTAAACCAAATGTAGTAAGACGAATTCTAAAGTTTGTTAGGCTATTGAAAATTTGTAGACGAAATTTATAAAATAATTGTAAAATAATTTAATTAGTTTAATCAAATGAATTATATTCAATTAAAATCTGATATACGAAATTTATAAACTGATTGTAAAATAACTTAATTAGCAATTACTAACACAGTTATTAGATAAATAAAAAAAAAGCGTTAAAATTAATTTAATTTAACTTGACTTATGTTTTATCCTTTACAGATTTTAGTCATTAGACGGGGACCATGCTGGAGTACCGCCTTAAAAGATTTTAGTCGAAAGAATCGACCCAGTATCCTTTCTTTTATTCTATCAGTCTTTTGCCGAACCGCTAAGTTACGAGCACGTAAACACGCCTACACCGGTTGTCAAGCGATAGTGGAGGACACAGACACAGACATACATATGCAATGGGCTTCTTTCAGTTTCCTCTACTGAATTCAGCCACAAGAGTTTGGTCGGTCGGAGGCTCTAGTAGAACTCACTTGCCCAAGGTGCCATGCAGTCGGAGTGAACCCAGAACCATGTGGTTGGGAAGCAAACTTCTTACCACACAGCCACGCCCGGGACAGAGATATTAAAAAAAAAAACTTGTCAAGGTTTAGTTTACTCGTGTCACTATCTATGTGTATAAGTATAACAAGGTTGCTATTTTGTTAATGTGTCATAAAATGCCGATATGAGAAAGAGACTTGAAAGACGCATTCTTTGCAGCGAATGGAGAGGATGCAGCATACAATTTGTAAACGTCTGGAAAAGCAGCCTTAAATGGATATAGGGAAGAACAGACATCTGACAACTTCTTAGAAGCAATGTTTTCTAAAATGTAAAAGTTTGGCAATGAATAGCTCGTAGTAAAATGAGCTGTCCAAGTTGTTTATGCTTACGAGTTCAGAAATAGGAAATAAATTTGAAACTTCTAAAAATGTTTCTGGTTCAATAGACAAAGCCTCTACAACAGTAAATATCGTTGTGTTGTGTTCATTAAAGCGACATTAGAGTTCCTCGGTGCCGTTATGAAATATATTATTGTAAATACGATTTAAAAATACGTATTTGTTGTCGGAGTCTCTATGAATAGGCGTTGACATTAATCCGTTTTGACAAAGCATTGAACCAGTTAATAAATCCCTCGACTTCAAACGATTGTCAAGATTCTGGGATGTACAAAAACGACGCCAACAATAGCAGAAAGCAGTCTTAGACTGAACTGAGAATTCTAACCAAAGTCAGCCACTGAAGCACGAAGCACAGAAGTCTCGTTTTTCTCTATTTACTGCATTCTTTAGGATGATACATTGTTAATTCTCGTTGACATGGCATCATATCTAATCCATACAAATCAAGTTTGGGAAATATATCAAGTTGTGTAGGTTCCGCGACATCAGCTGCCAAAGGAGTGAAAGTTTGTGGAACTGTTGCAGATTCGGTTGATTGCGGCCGAGGTGAATTAGAAGAAATCTCTTCGGTCTTGTGATTCGGACAAATTTTGGAATTTCTAACCCAAAATAGAGAAAATGGCTCTTTGTTGTTTCAGTGCTTTCTAAATTCAAATTAAATGCATTGACGGAACCCTTTTTATAAATGTACCATAAAAATTTAATTTTTGTTGAGAGAGTAAGGAATAAAAAAGCAAGCATATTTTCCAACCCCAAAATGTTCAACTAGGGTAAAATAGAGTCTGGCCCTCAGTGAACAGAATGTCCAAGTTGGACTACAATTAGCGGATGGCCCTACTTTCCAGGACAGCTGTGTACTTTTTTCTTTTTAATTCGGACTACTTGCTGTATTTGTGGCTAATTTTAAAAAATCTGGAGTTACAATCCAACAGTAACATCTACAATTGAAATATTTGTAATTTTAACTACAGTGCGTCCATAACAGAGATATCTCTGGACAAATACTGCAATTAATTTGCACTTTTTCGCGATGTATATGCGTTAAGCATGATACACAGATGGCTATTTTAATATAATACTACTTCTGATGCACATTACAAACTTTTATTCAGCCAGGCAGTCAAGTTTTCGTTCTAATGCAAGACGCCTTTTTAATTCCCTCGATTTTAGTCCCCACCTCAGTTGAGGGGTCTTGTCCTACAAGTTACTTGGCGACTTCACTGCTGCTTGTGCTACGTAAGAGGCACCCAGTACACACTGTAAAGAGGTTGGCGTCAGGAAGAGCATCCAGCTATAGGAACTATGTCAGTAGAAACTAGACAGTAGAGATTGATACAATCTTCTGACTTGCCAGCTCCTGTGAAACTGTCCCACCTGTGCCAGCATGGAAAACGGATGTTAAATGAAGACAACGACGATGATGATGATGATTTACAAATTTATATTAATGAAAGTTTTGGCCAATCAGTAAAATTTACAGAGAGATTAAAGGATATTTGCAGTGCAACCTTCTCCAATACTTTAATTGATATTACATTCTGAACGAACTGTTGTTCAATTAATTAGATGCTCGCGTTAATGGTTTAAAATATTTTCATAAAAAACAATGTAAAACTGAAATGCTGATGAAATTTCATTTCAAATTATTATATAAAATATTTTAATAATTCTCAATATTAAAACAGCATTCACATATCTTTTATCTTTTACTGGTTTCAGTCATTAGATTGCGGCCATGCTTGAGCATCGCTTTGAGGAATTTTTAATCGAATGAATCGACTTCAGGACTTACTTTTTTGAAGCCTTGTGCTTATTCTATCGGTCTCTTTTACCAAATTGCTAAGTTACAAGAAGGTAAACCTCAAGACTGGTTGTCAAGCGGTAGTGGGGGGACAAAGACACACACAAACACACATACACAATGGACTTTTTTTTAGTTACCGTCTACCAAATCCACCCAGAAGACTTAGTTTGGCCCAAGGCTACAGTAGACGACATTTACCCAAGGTTCCACGCAGTGGGACTGAACTCGGAACCACGTAGTTGGGAAGCAAACTTTTTACCACACAGCTTCGCCCGCGCCTATAACGAATGACCGAATTCCACGCTTAAAGCACCGGTAGGCAGGTAATAGTGGTAGTGCTTGGTCAATGTTTGCCTCAAGAGATAGTTTTCACCTGTAGAGGTGTCGTGACAGGTGTTTCTTAATGAATTTATATTAGTGCTATCTTAAAGAAAGTGGGATGATCTAATATTTTTCAACACTATATCTAAGACGGTAAAGTGTGAAGTGAGATATATTAAAGCTGCTATTTCTTGCTTATTGTGCAGCCATGTAAAGACTCTTTGGTATATCAAACTGAACAGGAAGCTGTTGGCAGCAGTTGCGGACGTGTAAAAAAAGTAAGAAATATTTTTTTACATCTATTTTTTATTTTTATTTTATTTATTTCTGCCATTGGGCAGTAGCCATGCCGGGAGAACTACACTGAAGGGTTTAGTCGAACAAATCGACTCCAGTATTAGATTTTAAAATCTGACACTTATTCAAGTTGTCTCTTGTACCGAACCACCAAGTTACAGGGATATAAACAAACTAATACCAGTTGTCAAGCTAAAGAGGGAACAAACACAAACACGAAGGCACACATGCATACAAAGCATTGGTAGGCCCAAGGCTACAGTAGACGACACTTGCTTAAGGAACGTGCCGCACAGTGGCACATGATTGAAAAGCTTACACGTTTCAACGGTTCCATATTCATTCATTTATACAATAAGTAAATGGTCAAAATACAATGGAAACTCACAAAAATTCTGGAAATCCGAACCCCAATTTTCAAATTGAGTGAGAGAAATAAACAGGACATCAAAGAACTTTATGTTAAATGCATAATGTTGAAATACGAGCTCACAAAACCAATTTAATAAAGCATGTTTCTTCAGTTAAGCATAAAAATATTCTGTAATAAACTCAACTTCCTGATAGGTTATCAA
>NC_068991.1:3006194-3007322 GCF_001194135.2 Octopus bimaculoides | reverse complement strand
TTAGCAGCAATTGTAGCATGTCCTGCATCGATCATTTAAGAGAACTTACCAATACAGGAACCATTTTATCATCAGTTGCAGCTCATTTGAAGCCACATCAGAACAAACTACGAGCAACAAATGTTATTGTTTCATTCTTACTGAGAGAAAAAAAAATTAAAGACATAAAGTAAGAAGGATCAGTTTTGGAGTTCATCGTTTTAAATGCACAAGATTCGAGTGTAATTATTAGAAAAGCACTGATATGGGCGCAGGCGTGGCTCTGTGGTAGGGAGTTTGCTTCCAAATCACATGGTTCCGGGTTCAATCCCATTGCGTCTGCGTAGCACCTTGGGCAAGTGTTTTCTGCTATAACCTTGGGCTGACCAAAGCCTTGTAGACAGAAAATGAAAGGAGTCGTGATATTTGTGTGTGTGTTTGTCTCCCATCACCGCTTGACAACCCGTGTTGGTATGTTTACGTTCCCGTAACTAGTGATTCAGCAAAAGAAACTGATAGAATTAGTACCAGGCTTTAATAAGTAAACAAGTATTCGGGTCGATTCATTCGAGTAAAAACTCTTCAGGATGGTGCTCCATCATGGCCGCAGTCAAATGACTGAGGTAAGTTAACGAAAACATAAAAACTACATCCTGCCCTAACGGAGTGAAGCTGAGGTGAACTCCAGATGCACAAGAATTACCAGAACAGGAACGAACTTTCGCATTCCCTACCCCCACCACCGCGTCCAGGTAATGATTGTAATCGCGTACGAGCGAATTGCGATCGTGTAGTAAATGACACTTGAGAAGTACAAATATATCACTCCGTCCACAGACATGCCACATGAATCAAGGAACGAGACAAGTGCAGGCCGCCAACTCGGAAAAGCGTGCAACCTCATCCAAGTATTTCAACCCGCCTACCTCAAGAAATGAAAGCACATGCATTTGTATCGTTCACGAGGCAACGCTCAATGGTTAACTAAACCCAACCGAAATGTGTAAGTTTGGCGATGGCCCTTTTATGACTGGAGCATATTTTCGGATTTGACAGACATGGCAGGTCGAGCTTTCATGGTTTCTCTAAGCAGAGAGAGAGAGAGAGAGAGAGAGAGAGATGCAAAAATAAAGTGTAGAATAGTGTTTC
>NC_068991.1:2997656-3006130 GCF_001194135.2 Octopus bimaculoides | reverse complement strand
GGGGGGGGGGGGTTCATGTAAGGGGGCCACGCAAGCGAAATAGTAAATTTAGGATCCACAGTTGTAGTTTAGGTGCCCGTGAAAAAAGAATGTTCGTTGGGTTTCTTTCTCTGACATTTTACATAGGTCAACCTACATGAGTTAATATGTGAAAAGCAAAATAGGGATTTTGAAAGAGGTGTCCATAAAACTAGTTTTTAAACATCGAATGACTATGGGGGTTCACCAGAATAAAACAGTAATCAAAGGGGTCCAGAGGTAAAAAAAATAAATGAATAAATAAAAAAGGTTGAGAGAACCAGCGAATAGAATAACAAAAGCCGAATGAAACATCAAACGAATTTGCTGAATAAATTATTTGGATTAAAAGAAGGCAAAGAAGCAAAATACAACGGGAGACCCCTGGCGATAACAATTTAGAGATGAATTAATTCAAACATGCAACGTTCTTAATCACACACACACACACGGACGGACGGACGGAGCTTTCCTTGCATTTGAATAGAACGACAATAAATCATATTTATTATTCATAACCCACGTTGTATTGATACTCTGATAATTATCTCTTTCGCTCTCTATCTATCTATTTATCTATATATACACATACATAAACACATTCATATATGTTTGCATACACACACACATGTAGAGTGCATGCACGTATGTATGTACGTACGTATGAGCTTACATGTTGAATATTCAAGGCCAGCGCGTGCTAAACATATGAAAGAAGAAAGAAACAATGACACACTTTTGTAGACATAAATATTCTTATTTTCGCCTCAAATGCAATTATATAAGTTGAATAGTCACTGGCCAGGTTGTTTGGAAAATACGATTGGGAAAAAGCACACACACACACACACACACACACACAAAAGCAATAAACGATTACACTCCGCTATTGATTTACTCGTTATCAC
This sequence comes from Octopus bimaculoides, assembly GCF_001194135.2. Classification (NCBI taxonomy): domain Eukaryota; kingdom Metazoa; phylum Mollusca; class Cephalopoda; order Octopoda; family Octopodidae; genus Octopus; species Octopus bimaculoides. Next base: position 3,005,204 of record NC_068991.1, on the reverse strand, counting down.
ACTGTCATATGTGATAACATGTTGAGTTAACTGCAGGCATCGGTAAGTCGTCATCACATTTTTACGGTCAATAGAGAAACTGCCAACCCTCACCACTTAAAACAAAAACGAAAAGACGACACACACACAAACATACACACGGACACGCACGCATGCATACGCACACACGTGTGTATATATGCATGCATGCATGTAGATAACATGCAGGAATGTTTGTATATGTGCATTGCATGATGGGGGAGCGATTATGCAGTGCTTCTCATTTAACGTATGTATTCAAGTTTCTCAGAGATCGTCTGATAGAGACGAAGCTGGATGTAATAAATGTAATATTCCGTGGGTGTTAGCGCTCTTACCCCCACCCCCACCTCTTCATGCCCGTCAAATACAACAAACAGTCTCCATTCAATTGTTTATTGCTCGAAAACATCTATCGATCACCCAACATTTCTTCTAATCTTAAACATAAAAACATAAACAAACACGCTACTTTCTCTTTTATCCATATGCAATAATTATTCGTCTAAGCATTCATTCATAATGCACGCTACATTGGGAGTTCAGTACAACACGCGCTCGCGCGCGCGCAAATATACATACACACAAACATACAAAATACACACACATGCATATACAAAGTATACATACATTTAATATATTTGAATAGCCATAAAACATATATATTGCAAGTATATATATACACTCACACACGCTGCAAAAATGAAAGAATAACATAAATATAATGATAGACGACGAAAGGAAATACCTTTGTAGAAGTTTCACAGCATTTTCGTTGCAGTAAATTAATGGACGTCGTTAATAAAAGTGGAAGCGATATTCGGCGGCGACTTCGGATATAAATGCTAGACGTCAGGTGCGAGTCTTCCAAGCACCTGCCACCAATTAAACCATGCCAATTACATCGGCTGCTCGAGGCTGGCAATATAAATTACTGCCCCTGTTTCGCATAACTTTTCCAACTCTTCTGCGTGGAGAGGTTAAGAAAAGCAACCGTGTCGTGCTTTAATTAGAGTGGAACTCTTTTGTGACAGAAATTAATTTAGGACTTTCTCTGAAATATTACATCCAAGATGGTGAGTATGCGAGCACATGTCTTGGGAATTCTCTCTTTAATGTCTTATTTTATGATGTTTTCTTGCTTATTGCGGAAGAATATATTATTTTTGAGGAAGATATATTATGTTTACTATTATTTCGCAATAGAAAATATAAGATATCCCTGTTTCTTCTCATGTTTACGGTCCTTTACATGTATCCATGTATTTGTTTGTTTCGTTTCTTATGGAGTTCGCTTAGGAGATGAGGGTGATTTTTTTCGATGAATTATGGTTTCGTTAATTGATTTTTAAGGCCAATACATTAACGTAATACCTTTTAGTTCGATATCTTAGTGTTTCGCTGTTCTGTGTTCGAATATTGTTGAAGATCGACTTCAATGTTTCCGTAAAAGGGTTTTAGGGTTACGGTCGTCCCTAACCCTAAAACCCTTTTACGGAAAGCGACGATCTTGTTCAGAAACATATACAAACGCACGTAGATTAGAAATGACGTAAAATGTAATCAAAACGATAGATCGCCTTGACAAGTTTTTGGTGAATTAATGTTGTGTACTAATTGTTATCACTATGTTCATACGAGCAACACGTTGTTTATTCGTTAAAATAATCAAACATCGCCGATTCATTTGGGTCGTAAATTCACAAGTAAAATATAAACAGGAAAACAGAAGATATGTAGATTTAATTTTTTTTTTCAATTTATAAATATACATTAAGAGAGATATTGTATATTCCAATAACAGTATTAAGTACAAGATTCTTGTAGAAGCGACTAAACAGATCTTACATGTAACTCCACAATACTATCCTTGTTAAATATATTTTTATACTTAAACGGTATTTCTAAGTGTACATACTGGAGTCATCATCATCATTATTATTATTATTATCCGCCGAGGCTGACTTTGTCTTTCATCCTTTCGGGGTCGATGAAATAAGTACCAGTTGACCACTGGGTCGATGTGATCGACTTAACCCCTCCCACCTTAATTCCAAGCCTTGTGCTTAACGTAGAAATTATTATTATTTTGAAAATTGAATGTTGTATGTGTTTTTGTCTTAAAGTCTAATTTCAGGCAGTACTGGCATCAGCCATGTTTGGATGGTGCTTTGTACGTGCCACTGGCACAACATGTCTTCAACATTTCTATGTTTCGTTGTTTCAGGCGAAAACAAAATCAGGAAGTAACAAGAAATTTGCTTCAATGAAACGGATAATAAGTTTGAAAGATGCTCGGATGTAAGTGTCTCTTATATTACTTTGGTACTCCGAGCCTAATTTGTGTTTGTAATTATCTTTCTAATTACTATTATCACTGCTGCTGCAAAAATTTCGGGTCTCGGGCCTAGAGTCTGGACAGTGTGGTCATTCACACCGTCCACTTAGACCTTTTGTTACGATATTTCTATTGAGGTATGCTGTTTTTGTTTCAATTAATTTTGGTAATAATGAAGAATTTAATCTGGCCGAAATATTCTACCTGCCCAGATCCCAACTCTCACACCTATCCTACAATGTCATTCTAAAAATATAGAAACATGCCATTGAAATCTCGAAGTTACAAGATGTGTGATTAATGTGACTAGATTAGCAGTAATGCATGCCATGTAAAAAGCAGCCAGTACAGTCAGTAAAGTGGCTGGCATGAGGAAGGGCATCCAGTGTATTTTTAGGGTTAGCCACATTCAGGTGGCAAATATACTTCATGATGTCATGCAGTTACTGTTTATACCTCGCTCAGAGATTTATTATATGTTGTATATCTTTTTCTTTTAAACAGAAAACATAATCAGCAAAAACCTAAAAAGAAGAAAATTGACAAAAGTGATATAATTGTTCGAGATGCGTAAGTAATTTTTCTGTGCTGTTCATAATCTTTTTTTTTTTTATTCATAAATGCAAAATGAAACAAAGCCAGAAATGGTTTTCCAGATGTTTTCAAATTCATAATTTTTTTTTTTTTATAAATTTTCATGCAAAGTGTATCAAGGTATTTTCTTTTTGATCACCAGTGTCCCATGAAGTTAGAAAGCTTGAGAATCCTTAGTATGTGTGTGTGTGTATTTTGAGTCAGTGGTGAGAGCATCGGGCTCACAATCATGAGGTACTGAGTTCAATTCCTGGACTGGGCTGTGTGTTGTGTTCTTGGACTCTGCTAATCTAATCCATGCAGGCATGAAAAAATAGATGTTAAAACAATGATGATAATATGTATTTGTCCCTCTGTGTGAAATCACTTAATCTTTTTCTCTTTTGCAGACCACAGACCTCTTCTGCATTATTTTTCACTTACAACACCCAATTGGGTCCACCCTATCGGGTTCTGCTAGACACAAATTTCATACATTTCTCAGTCAAGAACAAAGTGGACCTTTTCAAGGGTCTCATGGATTGTCTTTATGCTAAATGTAAGTGTTTTCCTTTCTTTGTGTTATTTGTATATTTAGATTTGCTTTGCAACCATGTGGTTTAGGGTTCAGTTCTAGTGTGAAGCACCTTGTTCAACCCACCCTGTTAAGCTAAATATGCACCAAATGAGAAATTTCTAAGTCTTCATGCAGATTCATAAATGTTCGTAATTGGATGGTCATTGACTCTCCTGGGTTTCGCTGCCCTTTGTTGGGTTTGGTTTTTTCATCCCACCCTACTTACCAAAGAGGCTTGGAAGTAGTTGAGGGTTGGCCACAGGAAGTGCATCCTGCTGCAGAAAATCTGCCTTGGTGAACTCTGGCCAGCTTATGCTAGTATGGAAAAGCAAAGATCAAAACGATGATTATAACTTCTCCATGTTATTCTTTTTGGCTGCTGTATAAAATTAGATAGTACTTGTCTTGCTGGTTTTAGGTGACCTCATAGATAAACGCCAGATCTTACCTTTTTTTTACAGGTATACCATATGTGACAGACTGTGTGTTTGGAGAATTAGAAAAACTTGGCAGCAAATACAGAGTTGCCTTAAAGTAAGACCTTTACTCTTTTTTCTACCTGTTTCATTTAATAATTAATGTTGTGTGTTGTCTGGCCTTTAAAATAGATGTGGCTATGTGGTAAGAAGCTAGCTTCTTGATCATGTATTTCAGGTTCAGTTCTGTGTGTGACACCTTGGCATGTATCTTCTGTTATACCCCTGGGTTAGCCAAAGCCTTATCAACTTTGTCTTTTAAGGATTGTAGGTTATCAAACCCCACTTTTCTATATTTGCAGGGGGGGGGGTAGTGGACAGAATTGGTTGGGGTAAATTTTCTACAGCTGGATGCCTTTCCTGTCACCCATGCCTGTTTCGAAGCAAGGTTATATTGCTCCATGACCTTGTGGTATTTTGCTACATTTTAGGTTTCTTCTCTAGTCAGTAATATAAATATTGATAGATACAGAAATAATTTATTTTTAAATGCACAATAATACTAATACAATAACATGATCAGGATAAACTATCCATATATTGCAGAAAAATTTGTTACCGGCCAGCCATGTAACTTGAACTCACATCCCTGTGATTACACATCAAGTATTTTACCTTTAGTGTCTTATAAAGCTAGATTTATAAATCCTAAAAATTGTTTGTTAGTGGGCAATTTGAGAATAAATTATTTCTGTATCTTTCAATACATCTCAACGCTTCTAAAGCAAATATTGTTTGTTTACTTTCATCGTAATTTGAATCTGATGTATTATTGTTACTTATTTTCCCATTTCAGAATCCTAAAAGATTCCCGTATTGAACGGTTGTCATGTCTCCACAAAGGTACCTACGCTGATGACTGCTTGGTACAACACGTGACTCAGGTGATTATTATTATTATTAAAAAGGTGGTGAACTGGCTGAATTGTTAACATGCTGGGGAAAATGTTTAACTGCATTTCGTGTGTCTTTACATTCTCAGTTCAGATTCCACCGAGGTTCAAGTTCTATATTTAAGAGACGTGGAATTATTTACATTTGACGGATATTTGTCCTCATCTTGTTTGTTGTTAACACAACATTTTGGCTGATATACCCTCCAGCCTTCCTCAGGTGTCTTGGGGAAATTTTCGGACCTATGGTATTTTTCAATATTATTAATATTATTATTATTATTCAGGTCACTGCCTGGAATCGAACTCAGAATCTTGGGTTTAGTATTCCGTGCTCTTAACCACTACGCCATTTACCTTTCATCCTTTTTGGGTTGATAATTTAGTAGAAGAAATTATTATTGTTATTAAAAAGGTGGTGAGATGGTTGAATTGTTATCTTGCTGAGCAAGATGCTTTACTGCATTTTGAAAAGCATCTAGTCCTCATTGTAAAGTGGTTGGCATTTGGAAGGGCATCCAGCTGTAAAAACCTTACCAAAACTTACCTCGCCTGTGCTTGTGCCACGTAAAAAGCACTAAGTCCACTCTACTGGATGGTTGGTGTTATGAAAGGCATCCGGCTGTGAAAATACCACCAAAGCTGCCACAGAAATAAATCTGTAGAGTGTTTAGAGAAAAACATCCTGATATTCAATTTATTTCATTTTCTGAATTTATTTTGCCTTTTTGCAATTTTCTGGTGTGAAAATAATTGACGCTGGTCATGAGGTTTCTCAGTATTCTTCGAGGCTTCGGATTGAAAACCAATAAAGAAAGAATCGAAGAATGATGTTGCATAGCTTTCAAGTGCTTTTTTTTTTTCTTTCTCTATTCTCAGCACAAATGTTACATTGTTGGTACATGTGATAAAGATTTAAAACGGCGCATTCGCAAAATCCCTGGAGTTCCTATAATGTTCTTGCGGAAAGGAGGGTGAGTATTGGCTTTGCAAATTATTATTATTATTATTATTATTATTATTATTATTATTATGGCAGCCAGCTGGCAGAATCGTTAGCTCACTGGGCAAAATGCTTAGCTGTGTTTCTTCTGTCGCTACGAGGTCAACTTTGTCATTCATCCTTTCAGGGTCGATAAATTAAATGCTAATGAAACACTGATGTCAATGTAATTAACCAATTCCCTCCTCCCATATTTCAGGCCTTGTGCCTATAATAGAATGGATTATTATTATTATTAAGATGGCCTGCTAGCAGAACAATTAGCACATCAGACGAAATGCCACTAAACATTTTGTCTGTCTTCACGTTCTGCATTCGCATTCCACCGAGGTTGACTTTGCCTTTCATCCAATTGGGATCAATAAAATAAGTACCAGCTGAGTACGGGTGTTGATGTTATCGACAACCAATTTCGGGCCTTGCACTTATAGTAGAAAAGATTATTATTATTACCTCCACCTTAGTGAAGATGGAGGTATTGTTTCTTTGTTTGTCTGTGGACAAGATATCTCAAGAACTGTTGAATAGATTCGGATGAAACTTTCAGGGATGTTTGGCCTCATGACTGGTACAAACTGATTAGATTTTTGGATTGGTCTGGTACCGATCACGGATTCTGAATTATTTGTTATATTTACTTTACATGAAGTATTATGATCTTACTTTGACTTTCAAGTCTTTCTCTTATTATCTCCCTTGAAAGCATGCTCATGGTTTCCACGTTAGTTATGGTGGCATTGCTGTTTGCAAAGTTTTATTTTCATTGCTCTATTATTAATTTTACTCGCGTCTCTATCTTAGTAGAAACCGATAGATAAAGAAATCAAACAGCGGTACTGCCGTAGAGAAAGAGTCAAGATACCAAAAAGAAGAAAATGCCATAAATGACTTCAATAATAATATTTTTCATATTAATTCAAATAATATTGGAAAGGATTAAAATAAATGGACAAACTTATCCGACACCCACCAATAAAATGTGCTTGAAATCAGGCAAAAGTCATTAATTTTCACTAAACATATTTATATGCACATACTTTCAGTCATTAATATTATTAACTGAGCAATTTTTTGTTATTTTCTTTCTATATTTTTCAGATATTCAATAGAAAGAATGCCAGATGCCTATGGAGCTCCAAAGGTTTGAAAGACAAGGTTGTGGGTGTGAGAGAGCTTTATATGCTTATTGTTAATAAATATTGTTTATAAACAACACTATGTGTTCTGATATAAACAACACTAGGTGTTCTGATGTCTTCTCTCTTCAAATGTTTCGTCCGTCTGCATATCATTGCGCAGTATCATTAATGAAGCTCTGAACATACATATATGCATATATATATATATGCATATATATATATATGCATATATATATATGCATATATATATATATGCATATATATTTATGCATATGCATATATATATATATGCATATATATATATACATCTGCATGTATATATATGAATATACATCATCATCATCATACATGTAAATATATATATATATATATGCATATATATATACGTATATTTATATATATATGTATATTTATATATATACGTATATTTATATATATACGTATATTTATATATATACGTATATTTATATATATACGTATATTTATATATATACGTATATTTATATATATACGTATATTTATATATATACG
>NC_068991.1:2994159-2996995 GCF_001194135.2 Octopus bimaculoides | reverse complement strand
ATATATGAATATACATCATCATCATCATACATGTAAATATATATATATATATTCTTCTATTTGTTTCAGTCATTTGACTGCGGCCATGCTGGAGCACCGCATTTAGTTAAGCAAACCGACCCCGGGACTTATTCTTTGTAAGCCTAGTACCTATTCTATTGGGCTCTCTTGCCGAACCGCTAAGTGACGGGGACGTAAACAGACCAGCATCGGTTTTCAAGCGATGTTGCTGGGGACAAACATATACATACATAAATATATATATATATACGACGAGCTTCTTTCAGTTTCCGTCTACCAAATCCACTCAATGGTTTGGTCGGCCCAAGGCTATAGTAGAAGTCACTTGCCCAAGGTGCCATGCAGTGTGACTGAACCCGGAACCATGTGGTTGGTAAGCAAGCTACTTGCCACACAGCCACTTCTGCACCTATATATATTTATATATAGAGGTTGAGACACAAGTACACTAACGCATCTGCCTGATCATGGCATCTCGGTGCTAAATAACAATATCAATAAAAAGCCAAAAAGAAATACAAAAAAGCAACAACAAAACAAAAGTAGAGGAATTAGTTTTTTTATTTCTTTATCTTTTTTTTTGTTTTTGTTTTGTGTCTCTTAATCCATAATTATAATTATTTAATTTATTTAATTTAAATTTTGTTTTTTTTAAAATTCTTTTCAATTAGCGCAAGGTTATTTAAGTAAGGGAGGAGAGGAGCAAAGTTCACGGAGGGGCAGCGGGGCAGGGAAAGAGCGTGAGGGGGAAAGAAATAGTGATGGCATGACTGAATGAGCAACATTAGATAAATAGTAAGATTATTATTATTATTATTATTTTTATGTATGTATATATGTATGTATGTATGTTTTAAAATTCGTGGAAACAAATTGAGTAGAAATAACAGCAGAAAATAGATAAATGTATATATATATATATATATATATATATATATATACATATATATATATATATATATACATATATATATATATATACATATATATATGTACATATATACATATATATATGTACATATATACACACACACATACATGTACTTACATTGTCATCATCATCATTGTCATTTAACATCCATATTCCATGCTGGCATGGGTTAGACACATACATATATATTATGGTTATAGCAGTATGGATGTGTATATAAATACATACATAAATATAAATATATAGTCACACTCACAAACCCATACATAGACACTTGTATATGTACATATGTATGTATATACTGTCTTTTAATGTGTATAAGGGACTCTTTTTCTGTCAAAAATTAGGTTCAAAAGGTGGGAGTTTCTTAGACATGGATAGTATTATAATCCCTTACAAAACCTTTTTTCTAAATTTTAAGCCCCCAAAATTAGGGGGTTCCCTATACACGTTAAAATACAATATAGACACACATATATATATAATTAAAACTTAATGCTTATTCAGATACTTGTGTGTATATAGAAATAAGTGTGAGTCTGTGTATATATATATATATATATATATGCATATGAGGCTGATAAATGTATGTAGATTTGTATTATCATTCATATCAATACAGGTGTATAATTCAATATCTAATATATATCTCTCATTACACCTATACATAAATGCATAGATAAATATCTACTCTTCGATTGTCTATGTACACACACCATCATTCAATCATTTGTATACATTTCTTTCTATAACAATACAAGTGTGATGTGTGTGTATATATATATATATATATATATATATATATACACATACACACACACGAAGCCATACAGGCCTCATGTCTTGTCACATTGTGTTGCACCAAATCTCTCTGAGAACTACATTAATGGTTACGCATGTCTGTGGAGTACTCAGCCACTTTCACATTAATTTCACGAGCAGGTTGTCCCATTGATCAGATCAACTGGAACCATCATCATCATATCCAACAGAGTGCCTGTTAGATGAGGAGTGCATTGGTGCCCCACCCCTCAAATTGAAAACATCAACAGAAGTTATTCAAGAATAACATTGATATCATTTAATAAGCACAGGATTTAATTACAAGTTGCTATAAGTTCCATGCCTCAATAGTACAATAAATTGAATGAGCTTGCATAGCATGCTGTGTCCTATCTGCTTTAGTCATTAGACTGTGCCCATACTGGGGCACTGCCTTGAAAACCAACCCTAGGACTTTATATATAATGTATACACACCCTTACATATGAGGGATATTAATGTTAGTGGCTGCAAACTAAAACTATATTCTTTATATATATAAAAGAATTATATATAATAAGAGCTCTTTTTTAAGCACCTGCTTTGCTAAAAATAGGAGTCAAAACACTCTGAAGCTACAAAAATTAACACTATATATTCACAAGCATGGTTGGAAAAAAAAACTAAGTGAAATAAGGATTGTATCTTGCCTCTGCAGAATTGCAAAAAGGAATGTCACTTAACTTGTTGTCATGATTTTGAATTTAGCACCAAAAATTATGCTTGATTCTCTTGAAATATTTCAAAAAATTGTATTCACTTAGTTATTTTCTCAGTATGGCTTGCACACATATACTAATATATTTATATATATATATATATATATTACATACATAAGCACCAAATCCAATTTAAACTGGATTTGGTACTTACATATCTATAGTCTCCTACCAATGCAAGATACCTTCATAGTTGTTTTACCTCCAAGTGAATCCTATATGATTGAACCTAGCCATTTCTGGCATCTTACGTGTTAATGTGCCTAGATTCTGATGAATCCTTTAACTAGTCTCATCTCTCTCTCTCTCTCTGCATATATATATATATATATATATATATATA
>NC_068991.1:2992410-2993416 GCF_001194135.2 Octopus bimaculoides | reverse complement strand
GGACATAGGGCAAAGTTGAACTCAGCAGAATTTGAACTCAGAACTTAATAAGTGAAATGCCACTAAGCATCTTGTCCAGTGTGCTAACAATTCTGCCAACTCGCCACCTTAATAATAATAATAATAATAATAATATTTTCTACTCTAGGCACAAGGCCCGAAATTTTGAGGAAGCGGGGCAGTCGATTAGATCGATCCCCAGTATGTAACTGGTACTTAATTTATCAACTCCACAAAGATGAAAGGCAAAGTCAACCTTGACGGAATTTGAGCTCAGAACATAAAGACTGATGAAATACTGCTAAGCATTTTACCCAGCATGCTAATGATTCTGCCAGCTCGCTGCCTTACATAATAATAATAATAATAATAAAATAAGAGACAATTGTGATGATGATGCAGATGGATAGGAGAAAGAGGATTGTAATGTGAGACGGAATTTGTTAGATTAAAATTTAAAAAAATAAAAATTTCTGGATGTTTTCATTTATTTATTTATTTTTTTCAAATTTTACATTTAACAACAACTAGAGTGGAGTTGGACTGGGAGAAAAGTATTGAGTGAGACTCATGGTAGAATGGAATTGGAACTGGGGTGGAAAAAATTGGGTGGTTGATAGACGTCATGGAAATGGATGGGATAGAGTGACACTTGAACGTGTGGAGTGGAGATTGGTCAGAGATGAGATGAGGTGGAATAGGGCCAGGCTTGTTGGATTGTAGTAAAACTTGACTCAGAGCAGAATAACGTCAAGTTTGGCTATTATTGAAGTTGAGGTGGATCAGAGCTGAACTTGGAGTAGAGTAACACTCGAGTTAGTGTTGGCAGGAGATGGAATGGAGTTGAATGAGGTGGAATAGGGCTAAGATTGAAATGGGGTTACATGAGGAATTCACTTTGAGCAGAAAATACAGTTTGGCAAACAAGGAAGAATTAAATGGTGTGGAGTGGAGTTTAGAGCAGTTTGCCTCAAGTTGAGTAAGATATAATAAACTGGAGGGGTGA
>NC_068991.1:2984146-2987392 GCF_001194135.2 Octopus bimaculoides | reverse complement strand
GGGGGGGGGGGGCAATGATGATCAATGAAAAATGTTGGTAGAGAACTAACAGCAGCACCGATAGTGGCCAATGGATATGAGGAAATGATTATGTTTTGAATTCGTAGAAGTTATGGGAGTGAAACAGAATTTTGACATACAAGGAAAATAAATCAAATAACAAAACAACAAAATATACAATAACTAAACATTATACATACATACAAATATGTGTGTGTGTGTGTATTACACAAAGTAGCTTTGAATATAATATACTCACTTAAAGTCATGTTTAACATGCTAAAGTGTATTTGAACACAATAAGTCTTTTCACTGCTGAAATAATCTCTAGAGAAAATTTTCTCCTGTGACTATTTCTGCAGTGAAATGTTTTATCATGTCCAAATACACACAAATGTGTTAAACATGACTTTACATGATTCTGTCTATCTATCTATAAATATACAGTTTGGAATCCTTAATTGGTTGTTGGAACTTAGGGAGCATGTGAAAAATAAAAGTTATTTTAACTGGAGGTGGCAGTGATAGTAGTAGTAGTAGTAGTAGTAGTAGTTATTTAGCCAGAAGTCAGGTCTTATTGAGTAGACCTATGATTGAAGGCATTCCAGCCGTGGCCATCCTGTGATTCTAAGGTAGGCTGTGTATATCTATGACTGCATATTCCAAGGTGTCCTTTCATTACTTAAGATAGTTACATGTAACTTGAAGAAAATTTGGTTGTTATTTCTAGCAGGTCAAGCGATCATATAGAGGCTTGTTGGTAGTGGTGGTGGTGGTTGAAGTGTAAGAAAAAAGTAGCTTGGGTGAAGTGGGGGGGGGGTGCAGGGAAACTTTTCTAACTTTTGAAAAGAACATCTGATGAAAATCAAAGGAGAATAAATAAATAAATATTTAAATAAATAAATAAATATTTAAATTAAATTTTTAAAAAAATATGTTTAGCTCGTCTATTTAAAATTTTTTATTGTCTAATTATGATTTCTTAAAATCTTCAGATCTATAACAATGTCAATAAATCTTATGACATGCTCACTGTCATCACCAGCAGTTTTCTGTCATCACTTGTCTTATATTTGTCATTATCATCACAAAGTCATCATCATCATTGTTACAATTATGATTAATATCCCTGTAATCATCACAGCTGCTATCATCACTGACCATCAACATCATCATCATCATTACAGTAGCTGGCTGTCTATCATATGTCTTGATATTTCCCATGGTCATACTGTCATCATCATTATCACCATCATCAATATCACGATCGTTAGTACCTCAATTTTATTTCTCTTTGCCAACTGCAGTGTGATGATAGCAAGAGGCAGAACACCTTTGTCTGTTTCCATGGCAACTGAAGACAAGTATCATAGTTAAACAACAACGATGATAAAAAAAGAAGAACCAAATATATCTGTGTATATGTATAAATGTACATGTATGAATATATATGAGAGCGAGAGTGACCGAGAAACGAGATGATATCAAAAGTGGACTTAAACAGAAATATATTGGAGACCCGAATGTAATCTATCATACTTCCTAGATTCCATTACTATCGTCCATTGCTATTCCTCATTCTGCTATATTTTCACAAGTGAGTGAGTTCCCGAAAGCTGTTTAACGCTACACATTGCCATCTTTTTCCATATATGTATACGTGTGTGTGTGTGTGTGTGTAAAATATAGCTCCTTAGGTTCCATTGGAAATTTTTGTAATATTAACCCACCACCGAAACCTTTTATGATGTTTAAATGTTCATATATAATTAACAGTCAACCGAGTGACAATGAAAGACAGACCTTATAAAAGGGTGATGTGAAATGTGAAATTACAATGATATTATACATGTGAATAAGATCTGAAGGCCAATTGAGAGATCGATTCACAAATACGATAAGAGTAACGATAAGGGGAGGTATCTTACATTTCTAAAAGAACAGCTAGTCAGGTAAATTCGTTCATTTTTTTTCTGTTTTTTGGGGGGTTTTAATTAACAAAGATCTTTTCCCATATTGAATTAACATGAAAAATGTTCTTATCTAAGTTTTTTTTATGGTTCTTTGAGCTCAATTCATCCCCGACAACTATTATTGGTCATTTTTGAAATTTGGATAAATTTTACCCTTTTACAGTCACATGACAATGGAGTGCCAAGTAGAAGAAAATGAACGAATTTATCTGACAGCCCAATATATATGAATGAATTTTTATATCATATGGTTAAGTTAGAACAAAGAATAAATTATAAAGTTTATGATAGTAGAAGGCATAGGTTTAGATATATAATAAAAACTTAGAATAATGAGTTAAATGAAATAAATCTTTTGATGTCAGTAAAATGTTATCAAATTTCTTTTTGCTGAGATTCGTATAGGACAAAATATAAATAAAGGACCAATTAACAGTATTAATTAATGTAAGCGACAATAAAAATTTTCATATAGTTATACTAAAATAATGTAGAGAGTGAGAGAGAGAAATGTGTCTACTAGAAGGAAATGGTAAAAGTGGAAAGTTTAAAGTTTGGAGAGTGGTTAAGGAAGGGAAATAACTGAGAGAAAACGTTGGTATTTCATTAGGAATGGGGTAGTATTAGAAACTGATTGTAAGAAATGAGAAATCTGCCCAATTATACAAATATAGCTGCATATAAAGACGTGTAGGAGCGTACATCTAATAAAAAACAAAGCAAGACATTCCGAGCACTACTATATACTATAAGCTCATCATCATCATCATCATCATCATTGATTTGACTCAGGCTCATTCGTATTCTTGGCAAAATTTATGGGGGTAGCTGGTTACTACCTGTATCCCCAATCGTTCAATAGTCTCTCAAGTGCATAAGACCCTCCTGGTAATCTTTCTTGTCTCCAAAAAGCAAACTTTATGTAGAAGCTCTACATCGCATTCTATTCCAATCTCCTTCAACCATTTGTCTGTAACTTTGCTTACAGTTCTCAATGCACCAATTATTATAGGCACAACCGTTACACTATTCATTATTATTATTATTATCTGCATATAACGATAAACAGAAGTGGGGGAGAATAAAGTCAAAGTACAGAATGGAATGTATAGATTTTCAGAAGTACACCCAAGAATATAAAAATGTGCATAAAATACAGAGAAATGCAGACAAAAATATATATATTTATACCTAAATGTGATAAAATGTGCATAATCGCAAACATCCATAAATACATGTAAATATATATATATATATATATATATATATATAT
>NC_068991.1:2980749-2984136 GCF_001194135.2 Octopus bimaculoides | reverse complement strand
ATATATATATATATATATATATATATATATATATAGAAATGTAGGTAAAATGATATGCAGAAACATGTACAAGACAGTTTGTAAATTATGAAATGCAGGTAGGGAAGGAATAGCAGATGTAACTTTTTCTTATTTAGACCAAGTTTTATTCTCTAAAATTATGCTTTTTACTGTCACAAGCTTTATAACTTATTTTTTTGTTCTAATTCAACCCACCCTAATTTATTCATATATAATTTAAGAATATGAATTACCTTTTTTTTTGTTTGGTTATGTTGGGAAGGTCATTCTGCCAATAATAAACACACACACTGGTTCTATTTCACTTCTTTATTTTTTTTTAATGTATATGTCAATTGGTTAACTATTTCACCAGTTAACTAATCGATTGTTTGATTAATCATTTGGCCAGTCAATCAGTCAATCAGTTAGATTCGTCAAAGTCCTTTCATCACCAGTTTTGACCTCGTCAATGACACGCCCTCTCTACTCCGGCTCTGCATAACCAATCCGCTTGAAACAAATATGAGTTGCTTCCCTTGTAAATCAAAATGTCGTCATCTGTTCTTTTCCATTTCTCTATTTATGTTCAGATTTCATCATAATATAAATTTCAACAGTATTAATTTCACACTTTACTCCACGTTTTTTCAAACCTACCCCTTCAACTGTCTCCCTTTTACTTCTCTTTCCACATGCCCCCATTTTTTTTTTGTCAACACTCGTATATCAGCACCATTATAACACTTCTTTTTATTTTTTTTTTACATATTTTAAAAGAGTTCAAATTATGAATGAAATGAATTTGTAAGCAACTCTATAAATAATTATTAAATATTTTCCTTCCAAAGCCTAGAATCACAAACGGGAGTTTGCGTTTTATGGTTTAATCAAGTTATTACAGATATTATTACATAATAACATACATACATACATACCTACACACATACTTCAAAATTTCAACATTGCACCAGGCTGCAAATGAACAAACTAACAGGGATGTTGGCCAGGTTCGTACAAGGCAGTTGATGCATCATAGATGTAACAGGGAAGAGTTTTAATGAAGGCAACAAATGAAGATCCTTTTCCTGTCCATGCATCCCTTCATCCATTAGGAAAGGATCAGCAGGGGTCATAGGCTTCTTTGAAAAATCATGCAGATGAATATGTGTATGTGTGTAGTGGGGACGGGGAAGACAATAAAGTTTACATGATCAACGAAGCCGATAAGGACCTTATAGGGAGCTGCAGTGTTAAGGTCAGATGGAGAAAGGGAAAATGTGAGATAGAAGAAAAAGGAAGAGGGTGAATAGAGGGGGAGAAAAAGAAAGAATAAGAGAGGAGAGAGAGAGAGATAGAAGTCTCGTGTTCTCCCATACATAGAATGCTCGTCTTTTGAAGGAACCCTTCTCCCATCCGAACCCTGCACTGCTTAAAAACTCGAAGCAAAGACAATGAGGGAAATGTCTGCAGTGGGTTATGATCCCACAAATCATTAACAAATTTGCTCAATTCTGTAATTTCTGATCACTAATATACATACATACATACATACATACATACATACATATATATGTATGTATTTGATTAATGAGTGAGATACAAAATGGAAGATACAAGATTGGTTAAAACAACTGTTGGGATTAATAGACATATTCGTATCTTCCATCTCTCTCATTATTCAAATACCCAACAAACACCAGGAAAGTGAATGTGCTTTACCAGTAGGCTACCAGGTTTACACCATACAATTTATTATCTCATATATATATATATATATATATATATATATATATTAACACATACATACATACATAAGTACACACACACACACACATATATTTGGAGAGAGAGGTATATGTGCTAGAAATTGTGTGTGGGTGTGTTTGTGTGTGTGTGTGCGTATGATGGTAACGGAATTGTAGATGCATGTATGCATGGAAGTGCGATGCTGATGATGATGACGACGACAGTGTGTGTGTATGTATGTGTACATGTACAATATGAAAAGAACAACTGAAGAAATAACAACGTTGCGTGAAGAACTGAAGATGTCTTTAGAATAAAGTTCCAAAAAATGGAAAAAAGCTGGTTACATTTTCTTCCTATCTCACAGCAATTCAACTTTAATCAAACTCTATGAACGCTTCTATAAAGTTTATACATTTTTTGTTCTTAGGTAAAGACCCATGTCCCAAAAATAAAATGAGATTGTGTAAATCAGAAGATGATCCATGCAGATTATTTTCTTTTTTTTTCCATAATCTATCTTGAAAATTAACCCCTAGAATTTATGTGTAATTTGCCCTGTAATGTTGCCTCCTCCATTACCCCTGTGGCAAATAAAAGAAACCATAATTATTAAATAATTATCACAATAATAATGATAATTATTATTATTATTATTGTTATCATTATTATTATCATCATCATTAATAATATAAACTTCTTTAATTAAATAATATTTCTTATCCAAATTAACGTGTCAGGTGTTTTTGCCATATGTTTTGGTTATTTTTTTTTTTGTCTTTTTAGATAATGGAATTCAGTTTTTCCAAAATTTGTAGACCCCTCCCCACCACCATTCATGTCTCATTTTTTGTGTTTTTAAGTTGTCCCAATGTCCAAAATTGTTGCACTCAGTTTTATATATACATATATATATATATATATATATATATATATATATATATATATATATATATATATATATATATATTATATATATATATATATATATATATAAGTATACGTATGTATATATATATAGGCATATGTATGTATGTGTGTGTATATATATATATATATGTAGGTATATTTATGTGTATATATATATATATATATATATGCATATTTCTTGTGTTCTCTTTTATCAAAAACAGCTCCCCTCTCTTCCAGACAGGTATTGTGTCCTCTTCATTACGTGTCAGTCGTCCATTGTGATGTAATTTTTGTCAAATGTCACTCTACTAGATTATCATAATAATGTGTGTTTATTGTTAAATAAGAGTCATTTTAATAGACTGATCAAGGAAAAGTGCCAACTGCTACATTCTTTAATATTCAATGTTTTCTTATTAAACCTGTCACTTCTCTAGTCTGGCACTTATTTAAATAAAACACAAAGAAAAATAAAAGAACAAGCATAACAAGAAAACACTATCACTGATGGAGATTTTTGAATAAGAAAGTAAGACAGAATATCAACAATACTTCCATGTATCTGGGAAAATGTTACCTTATTAAATTATTTGATGTCTGTTATGTAAAAACTATTACTGTTATGAATTAGGGTATCTTCTCTATGAAAATACCAATGACTCATCAAAAAAAAAAAATCACTTTATTACATTGATATATATATATATATATATATATATATATATA
>NC_068991.1:2978862-2979551 GCF_001194135.2 Octopus bimaculoides | reverse complement strand
TTGGTTTCCTTTTGTTAAATCATTAAAATGACCCCTAATGGGGGAATGTTTCCTTATTATCTACTACACATTTATCTTCCTATACATATATATACATACATACATACATACATACATATATATATATATATATATGTATGTATGTAAATATGTATATATATGTGTATGTGTGTAAATATATATGCATATAATGTATATATGTAAATATATATACATACAATATATAAACATATATGTATATATAATATACATATATTAAGTGTATATATAAGTAGATATATATATGTATTTATTTATGTAGCACCACCTTACAAAATTACTATTATTATTATTATTATTATTATTATAATTATCATTATCATTATTATTATCATTATTGTGTATTATCCTCCTGTATGAAGAGCACCTCACCTCCACACCCTCTTTACAAGATGGTGGCATTACCACAGCAATATAAACCTATCTCGAATCATGACTTTTGGTCTGTATGTGTGTGTGTAGGGGAAGGTGTTGTTTGCTGTTTTAATATGCATATATGTACGCATGTACATCTGTGTATGTGTGTGTGTGTGTGTGTGCGTGCGTGTTTGCGTGCATGCATATATACATATATGTATGTATCTATATATATATATATGCATGTATCTATATATATATATGCATGTATCTATATATATAAATATATATAT
>NC_068991.1:2967307-2978762 GCF_001194135.2 Octopus bimaculoides | reverse complement strand
TATATATATATATACATATATATATAAATATATATATATATATATACACAGAATCAGCTAAAATGATCATTGAGTGTAGCACATTTCGAGTAATAAGCAGAAAAGCATAAATTTCACCCATAAAACATAATGTAACTGTGCTCAACAGCTGTTTCAATGGCATAACATTTCATTATTTATAATAATTACATAATTAATAAAATGTTGTGGTTTGCTTGAAGCATTGTATATGATATGTGACGCTGAAAGAGTTTAGAAGGCTAAACAATGCAAAACAGACCATTATTGTTGATCCCGAAATATTAGACCCATAAAAGACCAACAGTACCAACAATAATGGCCCATTTTGCATTGTCTGGCCCTTCTAACTCTTTCAGCGTCAATTACATAATTAATATATATAATTATTTGATTAATTTAAAACTCATATTTTACCCCTATCATTGACATGGTTAATATTTGTATAGAGAAGATATCTGTAATATTACAGAAGGGGGATCTTACTTTTTCATTCTCCTTTTGCAACTCTTCTGCTTGTTGGCTATGAACTTTCTTAATGGCTTCTACCTGCCTGGAATGTTTTACAGCTAAACGTTTCCTTTCTTCAATAAATTTCTTTGTATTGTTCTCGTTCAGTTCTCTTATCCTCCTGTAATATAAAACACCATAACAAGACCAGATTAAACTCAACAAAAAGATTATATTCTTTTATTCGTTTTGGTCATTTGACTGCGGCCATACTGGAGCACCGCCTTTAGTCGAACAAATCGACCCCAGGACTTGTTCCTTGTAAGCCTAGTTCTTATTTTATCGGGCTCTTTTGCCAAACCACTAAATTATGGGGGGCGTAAGCACACCAACATCGGTTGTCAAGTGATGGTGGAGGGGACAAACACACACACACATATACTCACACACACACACACACACACACATATATAATGGGCTTCTTTCAGTTTCGATCTACCAAATCCACTCAGAAGGCTTTGGTCAGCCTGAGTCTATAGTAGAAGACACTTGCCCAAGGTGCCACGCAGTGGGACTGAACCCAGAACCATGTGGTTGGTAAGCAAGCTACTTATCACACAGCGTCTCCTGCCTAAGCAGCTGAGATTATTTATTGGCAGTTTAACGACATTTAAACTTTTAAACTTAAAAGATTAGATCGACCCCAGTATGCAACTGGTACTTAATTTACTGACCCCAAAGGAGAAAAGGCAAAATCAACCTTGGCAGAATTTGAACTCAGAAAGGAGCAATGGGCGAAATATTACTGCTAAGTGTTTTGCTCAGCACGCTAACGATTCTGCCTCATTGAATCTGAGAAAAATGCCTGGAGCTAAACAGTTTTACCACCACCACTGCTGCTGCTGCCACTGCTGCTGCTGCTACCCCCACTGCCACTGCCGATGCCCCCTGCTGCCATTACCTCCCCCTTTGACAGTTACTCACCTGTCTCTTTCAGCTTTGTTCTTGATTGACTTGTCATTCAGTACAGCTTTGCTAGACTCCATCGATTGTTTGGCTTGGATCGTCCTCAGTTCTTTGTTGTCTCTGGAATTGGAAAGAAGAGGGTTTTTTTTTTTGGTGAAGTTAGGACAATATTATTATTTTACCTGAATTCAGTAAAATATGCATCGTTATTGAGGAATTCTAATCAGATCAAAACGAACCTATTCTGTATTTTTGATGTGACACAACTGAAAGTTCATATACTTTACAGATTCCTGCCATGAGGAACTTTCGCTTGTCTTTATTACTGTTGGCCATCCTCACATACATACAGGTACACACAGGACCCCCCCACCCAAAAAAAAAACACCCACATCCCCCTCTCTTTCTCTCTCCATCTCCTCACCTGATATATTCCGGTGACATTAACAATATTTATTGCACCATCTTGAAGTCCTTTTAAAAGAATGTTCACACATGCAACACCTTTGCTCATGGCTTGGAGGGGGGGGGGATCAAGTTTGACCCCGGGTTAAACACAACGACTCTCTACCCAACACTACTCACTGTGAGCCAATGAATAAATCTCTGTATGATCACCTTATCTGCTAGAAATAGCACCCATCTTGCCCTTAAATCACACCTGACCAGCTAGAAATAGCACCAGTCTCTCCTTTAAATCACACTCAACTAGCTAGAAACAGCTCCAGCCCCCACTCGCTTAAAATCACCTAATATTTTTAAAACATGAAAGAACACACTGGATAATGTAGTCCCAGATATACTATGTATGAAAAATAAGATGAGATAGTCACGGTTTTAAAGTCTTTGACCCATAGAACAGCTTGATCAAAAGTGACCTATGGTTAAACAATGACAATATTACTCTCTTTATATCATTCTGTACACCTGTACAGGTGTATTCTTACCTGTCTTGTTTCAGTTCCAATTCCTTCAACTGGGTCTGTTGTACTTCCTCCACAAGCCGATTATTTGTGGTGTTCTGCTGTAAAATGTGGGCCTTGTTCAGCTCGTGTTCCTCCTTCAATTGTCTGGCATTCATGTCTGACCATTCTTTGGTGTGTTCAGACACCAGAAGGTTTACCTGCACAAACGTCAACAAATACAGCCTAATTAACAAGTATTTGTGTGTGTGTGTGGGTTTTGTAATTTTGTGTAATATACGTCATCATCATTAACATCATTGTTTTAATGTCCACTTTCCTATGGGTCAGCTGGAGTATTTTTAACATGGCACCAGCATGATTACTTTTACATATATGTTTATATCGCTGCTATTATGTAAAAGTCCAAAACGTTCCTTTTTCAGAAAACGAAAAAATAGTTTCAACATTCCATAGCAAAACCGTTGTACTACACTTTGACAATTTTTGATATCTTGGCATCTGAAGCAGTAGGAGTTATGATAGTTTGACCAAAAGAACTGGTTATTGCAAGCAAAAATTGATATTGAAAAAAAAAGTATTTATGTGAATTTGGACATATGACAGTTTAACATAATAGCAACAATAAATATACATATTTAATTATTTAGGAATATCATTTCATATATAGTCAAGCCTTGGTTTAACAGACAAACAGGAAGAAGAAGTGTTTGTTAATCTTGGAAGTTCATCACATCAGATGTAATCTAGAGACCATTTCTCTCTCTCTCCCTCTCTCTCATTCACACACAATTACATTCACAAATATTACGAGGAAGAATAATTTCCTCAAAGCTTGTCTTACCTTTGATTTTTGAGCAGCTATCAGTGCTTGGAGTTTATCTTCCTTACTGTTTAAGGTGGTATCGTCACTGTAATGGCAGACAAAATCACAAAGTCAGAGAGAACAAACAACAGGGCCTTCAGAACTTTATTAACCAACTTTAAAATCTCATTTAGCTTTCCTTTACCACAACAAGGTTTTAGTTTTCTTCAACCACATAAACGCCACCTGTCTGAGGTAAGGGCAAGAGTTTGACAGAAAAGTCACAGCCATTAACTCTTAACTTCTTTCTAAATAAAAGCCCTCCCCCTTTTTTTTTTTTTTCTTAATCAAAGCATCACCCAGTTAGGCTGATTGCTCAGGTCAGCCTGACTACCTCTCTCCATCCCTCCTGATCTTCCATTAGAGTTTTTAGGTCTTCATCTTGGAATCCCACATCTTCTGCAACATCTTCTTCAAGCTGTTGTATATACGTCTTCTGTGGTCTTCCAACCACTCTGGTACCATCATTTGCTGCCCACAGCACACTGACATCAATTGTTAAAAAGTGGTGAGGGATGCACACACACACACACACACACACACACACACACACACACACACACACACACACACACACACACACACACACACACACACACACACACACACACACTCACACACACACACACGCATATTTGATGAGCTTCTCTCAGTTTCTGTCCACAAAATCCACTCACAAGGCACTTGCCCAAATTGCCACACAGTGGGACCGAACCTGAATTTATGTGGTTGGGAAGTAAACTTCTTACCACACAGCCACGTAAAATTAAAATAAATAAAATATAAACAGAGGAGGAAGAAAAGAAAATCGATGCAGAAGATGATCATTGGAAGAGAAATGGTAAATGAAATGAGAAAATAATGGCAAATACTCACTTTTTCTTCTTTAACTTCTCCCATGATTTCTCCATGGCTGCCTTCTCTTTCTCATGGAGTGCCGTCATTTTTTCGACAGAGGTACATTGCTGTTTGGACATCACACATTTTTCTTTCTGGTGTTTCTTCTTCATTATCTCTACTTCTCTCTGCTGTTTCTTTATCAAACGGACGTAGACTTTCTCCTGCATCAGACTTTCACGTGTTATCTTGTCAAACTGAAGCTCCTCTGTATATGAGAAATACGGATTTTTAAAGATCGTTTATAGTTGACTTCTTATTTCTAGCATGTTAAATGACCACACATTTGTTTAAAAACTATCAGATTGCTGAGCAAGGCTGCTAAATTGTAAGTTTGTAAATCAAAATTGCTAGTAAGGTAATACCCCCAGGTACAGTTCTACATTTGGGCAGATGTACATTAGAAGCAGTTGGAAGGGTGTGGATTGAAGGAAATTTAGGCTGTTATTGCTAGCATATAGAGGGACCACATTGAAGTCCCCTTCTCTCATGTCTTCTACTGATTATTTTCTTTCTTCACCTTTTCCATTAATTCTAAATATAAATCTAATCCAGAACTTTTGAAAACACGACATCTGTACCACAGAGCAAGAAGCAATTCTAGCTGGGTCGGTATCAAAAGGATTAAAGTGCAACAACAAATATAAAAACAAACTAAAAAAAAACAAGAAAATGGAGGAGAATACGAACCGTCTTTTTTGGCAGGTGGAGGTTGTGATGTTGATGTCATCTGTTTGGACTGTTTAGGAATTTCCTTCACTTGGTCTTTGGAAGGGCCGTTTGGTGTCTGAGGAGTTGGTTTGACATTTTCATTCTGGGTAGATTTGTTTTTCTCTTTTGCCACAGGTACATCCCCGATATCATTTTCATCGATCCCCATCCCGAGCATAAGTTGTTCTCTCTTGTCTGCCATGGATTGAAATTGGATTGGTGCTGACACAGCAGACACAAAATCTGTTGAGAGTAAAACATATAGACATGGGTGAGTTAGCTTCTTCATCAGACAAACATGGCTCTATTAGCCATGAAATAGAAAATTACAGAGGAGGAGGAGGAAGTGTATGAGTCATGATATACATGTGTGCATGCGTATGGAGGCGGGGGATATCAGGTGTTGTGTTGGTAGATTTCAGGAAGCCTGGAGGTTTTAAAGGATGCAATATCTTGGCAGCTAACAACTGATGCAGGTAGTTTGTTCAGCAACTCGGAGGGGGTGAAAAAATGTTTCCGAAAGTCATGGGAGCTGTGCTGTTTTCTGACTTTGCAGGGCATGCCCACATGTGTATTAGACACATGGAGCTCGAAAAGGTGCTCAAGACTGGCACGGTGGTTAATAATTTTGTGGGTGTTTACCAAGTCAGTTGCCAGACATTGAAGCTTCAATGTATCTAAGCCCAGGGAAGCAAGTTGCTCAGAGTATGGCAGATGCCAGATGTAGGGTATTCGCTTGGTTGCACGTCTCTGAACAGTTTCCAGGAGGTCAATGTCCTGAACAAGATACGGGTTCCAGAATGGTAATGCAAATTATAAATAGTCATATATAACCTTAAATAGATAGCTGGAGAGCGATGACAAAAGCTTTCCTGAGTGATGCCAAGACACCCTCGGCCTTCTTGACAATTTTAGAGACGTGCCTTGTCCAGCATAAATCACTGCTGACAGTAAAGCCCAGGTCACTTCTTGATATTAATGCTGTGGAGAGAGTATGTGGATGTTGAGCTCTTCCTCCCAAAATGCATGGTGGTACACTTGTCCAGTCATTTTTTGCTCCAGGCAGGCTGGTATCTACCCTGTTGCACCAATAATAATAGCCAAAAAAAGAAGAAAGGAAGAAATAGGATAAAAATGTTGATAAATTACCTTCAAAGCCTTCTGGGACATAGGTCTTCAGGATGATTCGACAGAAAACTGTCGGTAATGATAGGGGAAAATTGCCTTCTGTTCGTAGTGATATATGCCGATAGCCTGAGTGGAGGAGAAGAAGGAAAGAAAATAGTTTTTAGTAAACTGTCCGTCAGGTTAATTATGTGAGGGTCACAAAGTGTGGGGGTTGTTTAGATATGATCCAGCAGGTCTACAATCAAAGGTGTACCAACCATAGACCTCTCTTTCTGTAGGGATTTCAGGGGGATTTGGCTGCTGTGCTCAGCAGATCAACCTACAGAATAGAAGGTTCTTTATTGGTTGAAAGGGCACACTCGATATTGTAGCCCTGGGTACACTTGTTCAACCCACTTATAAAAAAAAAAAAATCAGACACTGACCGACACTGACCTTACCACCAAAGATACAATGAAGTCCACTTACCAGCTTGTAATCCGTCCAATGGCAGGATCCGCTGACCGATCAGCTTACCAGTGTCTTCATACACAGCAATCCGAAGAACTGCCAGATCAGGTAGTACTACCTGGAAGACGAAAACCAAAT
Source organism: Octopus bimaculoides (assembly GCF_001194135.2). NCBI lineage: Eukaryota > Metazoa > Mollusca > Cephalopoda > Octopoda > Octopodidae > Octopus > Octopus bimaculoides. The sequence continues at coordinate 2,972,216 of NC_068991.1, read as the reverse complement.
AACAATCGACAAAGTTCTCAAACAGTAAACTTTTGTGTGTGTGTGTGTGGGGTGGGGGTATGTGAACACACATGTGCACACACAAACACACACACACACACACACACACACATATATGCAATGTATACATTGCATGTGTGTGTGTATGTAGGCGTGTGTGTGTGTGTGTGTTCAGTTGCATTATACATAGGTGCAGGAGTATATTGTTGTTCAATGCTCGAAATGAGGTGTAGATAGACAGCCGACAACTGATGAAGGGTCGTTCTTTATGTTACTTGTCCTGGCCACAACGGAAACAAAACAAGATAAAAACAAAACATTTTTACTTATTCCAATCAATTGGCAGAGGCCATACTGGGGCACAGCGATATACCTGACAAGGTAAACATCAAATAGTTCGTTCCGAATCTAAAAATTTACCTCTGTTCCATCTCATCCACCCAGAAGAAAATAAGAAGAAAAAAAATGAAGAAAATAAAAAAGACATCATACCTTTCTGAAGACAAATGGCTCATCATTATAGATTGGATTGAGACCATTATTTGGTACTACTTTGGTGCGAAATTCCTTACGAATGGTGTCAGTTGGTAGACCATACATATCCACCTCAACGCATGTTCCAATTTTTTTATCAGATAAGAACTGACCAGAGATTACCTGTAATTAGAAATGACAATTCAAATGATAACAACATGTTCTTGGAATTCCATTTTCTTGTTTTATAAACTTTTATTCAAATTCTGCATACACTCACAGAGTTCCACTTGTATATTCAGTAAAAGAAGTATTCTTGCTGTATGATGGCACATGGTAGCCAATAACTGTATTGGAGCTTTGAAATGCACATTATGAGGTTATTACCCAGATGACATCAAATATATATATATATATATATATACTATTTTTTGTCCCACTCCTGTTTCTTCCCCTCCCCCAAATCGATACTCGCTATGTTCACTTCATACCCCATCTCTAATCACTTGTAACACTGTTCACACTCTAGTGCACTTACCTACCCACTCCCTTTTCTGCTATTCTACCTTATTCTCTCTCTCTCTCTCTCTCTCTCTCTCTAGGGAGGTCTAGTTGATTACATTGACCCCAGCACATAACTAGTACTTATTTCATTAACTCCGAAAGGATGACAGGCAGAGTTGACCTCGGTGGAATTTGAACTCAGGACTTTAAAGACTGATGAAATGCCTCTAAGCATTTTGCCTGGTGCTGTAACGATTCTACCAGCTCACTGTCTTAATAATAATAATAATAATAATAATAATAATAATAATAATAATAATAATCCTTTTTATGGAAGGCACAAGGCTTGAAATTTGGGAGGAGGGGACCAGTTGATCACACTGACCCCAGTGCTTTACTAGTACTTAATTTATTGACTTGTCAGCTAGAAACACCAGGATGTTTAACCTTACAGATGTCACTGGATTTGTTTATAATTTCAGTGAAGAAAACTGTTTGCTGATCAGTGCTGATATCTGCCAACAGATAAAAATCTCTATTTGTACTCTGTACAATAAGATCTGAAAGTGATAAACTGCAAGCTTAATCTTAATCCACTCCAGTTGATTAAAATATGATACCAGAAAACATGGACGAACAAATAATATCCAAATGTTTAAAGTAAATATTTAAGGGATTATCTGGACAAGGGATTATCTGGACAAACTGTAAAGTGAACTTACCTCAACTGAACAATGTCCGGCAATGACGCCATCTACAGGGCTTTCTGAAAATGGGTCAAATGTCCGGTCTGGCCTCCTCATGAAGTCAGGTTTCAGCAGGTATCTAAAGAAAGCAGGAGCCATCAGAGGAGAAGAGGAAGACACAAGAAAAAAAAAAAAAATGTTAAATATCAACATTATTTTTGCTCTTCTTTTTCTTTCTTAATATCATGTGTGTGTGTGTGTGTGTGTGTATGTGTGTGTGTGTGTGTGTGTGTGAATAAGAGAAACTTTTCTTTTAAACATTCAAATTACGACAACATTCAAGTTTGATCATTTTCATTCTGCATCTTTCATATTTCATTATTAGCTCCGTATAAGACAATGTTTCTTCTAAATCCATTTAAAACTTTTAGCACAATCTCATAAAGGTTTCATGGAAATGTAAAAAATCCTCAATAAAAATGATCAAACTTGAATATAGCAGTGTTTTTAATAAAACACATTTTAGCATGGATAAAAAAAGGACATTAAAATGAACCAGCACATGAAAACACACACACAAACAGACACTTCAATGTAAACAATAAGCACAAGCAAGAAAACTATGTAACAGAGAGAACAATAAACAATTTAGCCTTCATCGGCTGCCTAGCTAGGGATTCTGATAGTTTTAGTGTCTGGAGATAGGACTGTTATATTAATGGTATTACGAAGCCACTGAATATAATTGTTAGGTAATTAGAAAGATGAAACACAAAAATGAGTTAATCACATATTTCGTTTTTGTAAGTGGTTTGCAAGATTCTTTATGTGAATTCGTGTGTCGAAGCATATTTTATGAACTAGGTATTATTTAGCATTAATAATATATATATATATATAATTACAATTATATATATATATATATATATATATATATATATATATATATATATATATACATATATATATATATATATGTATGTATATACAATACCATAGACTTTAAGAATTTAAGACTAAGGTAAATTATAATTAAAATGATAAGAATTATCAAAACTATCAGCTTACCCACAGTTTCCATTGTATTCAAATTTTCCCTGATTAAGCTGCATAGCAAGGTCTGGAGTTTGGAAATTCAACGCCACCATTTGGCAACCTGCATTCCAGAAGATCTGTGAAAAATAAACAGGAAGTTGTACTCTAAATAACTGCTATTGAAACTGGGTAGATAAATGGATGGGTGGTTTGGCAGGAAGTGAAGATGTCTAGGATGAGGGCCTGAATAAGGAAGAGGATAGGTGGGGGAAGTTGATGGCTGGCTACAAGATGGCTGTTTATGGAATTGATCAGATAATTACATAACCAGAAAGATTAAAGGATAAGTGCATAAATAGCTGGGTTGTTGATGGCTAAATTGGTGAGTCCAAGGTATGACTTTAAACCACTCCCTGAAGTGGGGGCCATGGTTTGTGAGTTCTGGGGCTTTGAAGAGTGTGGAGCCACCTCTTAGCCACACTTGATCCAGAGCAGTAGCACCTGTCAGGGTCCCAGCTATCGGTTAATTAACATATCATGGAATTAACTCCTGAAGAAGGTCACTCACAGACAACCCAAAGGACCCTGGGTAGAAGAGGTCATTTGGCTCTTTAACTGCTCATCTAAGAGAAGATAGCTGCATACAAATCCTGCATGCTGATAACCAATGGACTTGTTGTACCAAACTAATACATGATTGAAGGACGAGAGAGTGGGACTGGATCTGCACATATCAGACCCACTCGAATAATGTTCATTGTGCAGGTTGTTCAGCCAACCAAAACACAGAACACGACAAAACGCTGAACTAGGAACACTGTGCAGCTGTGTCTTGAGGAACTTTCATCTTCAAAAGTGGTGAAAGAGTCCAGTCAGGTAAATAACCAAGTAGTTGGGTAACTGGTCGAGGGAGATGTGAGTTAGTGGTCAGATATGCCTAGCAAGATGGGTAGGTTTACAAGTGTTCATTGCCATTGCAGCTTCCCTGAACTGGAGGGAATCATGCCATTAATATTTCTAAGTTAACATTTGTGGGAAAGATATGAACAAGGAAGGGATTCCAAAGGGATGACATTCTAAGGAAGGAATGATTAGTGCAGGCCCTTGGGAATGTTGGACACAGCAGAGGTAATGGGCGGAGGAGAGATGAGTAAAGCGTGAATACCGGAATGGGAGTGGCATGAGCCCAACCAGTTTCAAGGAGCAGAGGCCATCTCAGTAGTGGCAGAAAGAGAAGATACAGTATGCCTAAGTGTGAGCCAGAAGCTGGAATGTGTCAGGGAGTGACATTATGGCAACCAGACACGTGGAACTTTTCTGCAGTCGATGATGTTTGTGCAGCTGTTGAGCAATAATCCATTGAGGATTACATCTGAGTTTTATAGTCTATCAATAATCATTATGAGCTGAAGTGTCCTCTAGCTCTGACAAGAAGCATTAGTTTTTGGGAGGCAATCCTAGCTTTGTTAAAGACGTGCTTTCACCGGAAGAGATCCTCAACGCTACTGATACCCAATATTTAATGCAATTGTGATGGCTCTAGTTAGGTGTTACTCATGATTAAAAGTGTGTGTGTGTTGGGATGATGTTTTCTTCTTATGAGTAGCACTTGTGCTTTTTGTTATATATTTTTGAATTATTAATGTGGAATTAAGATTGCATTACTTAAGGGTTTACAGAGGCAAGCATTACATCTGATCTTTGGACACTTCATGGAAATATTTAGATTTCATGACTCTTTCCTTTTGTTTGTTTACCCTTCCCCCACTGTCTCTGTCTCACACACATACACACACACACACAAACCAAACAACAAAACAAATGAGTGAAAAAATAACACAAACTTACCTGTGGCATATAATTACTGGAATCGACTCTTCCACCTCTTGGGTAAATACGACTCATTTGGCGCTTATTATAACTGGGGAACGTGTTAAGGAAAATGGCAGCATATTGTGGGGTGGGGGAAAATCTTTTATTGAAAAGGGCAGAGCATTAAAAGAACAAAATTATTATTATTATTATTATTATGGTTAAACACATGATAAAAAGACCCCCACTGCAACAACATTTTGGAATTGGTCCCCATCCATCAGCCATATAGCAACAAAAAACTCTTCTTCTTCTTTATTATTATTATTAATATCATTATTATTATTAAAGTGGTGAGTGTGTTGAATCATTAGCATGCCTAACAAAATATATATATA
>NC_068991.1:2961453-2967137 GCF_001194135.2 Octopus bimaculoides | reverse complement strand
TATATATATGTATAGTTATATGAATTTACACACACACATATTATCTCCCTTTATGCTCTTTCTCGCTCTCTCACTATGTGTGTGTGTGTGTGCACGTGCACACATTTATATACACACACACACATAAATATATAGTCACACATTCACATCCATTCATATTCTTCTCTAGTTTATTTCCCTCTTTTGAGAACAGTAATCTTGTAAGTTATAAATCTCCAGTGAGCCAATCACTGGTCCATTATATTTCTGAAGGGAGACTTAAAGAAGCCTGATACTACAGGATATATTTCTTGGAAAGCATCAGTTTATCCATTTTTTACATCAACAATGATCTATGCATTTTGGTGCCATTTATTTGGCATTGCTGAGTCAATGGTGACTTACTTGACATCAGATTGTATTGCTGCACCTCCCCCCCCTCTCTCTCTGTTTGCCTCCAGTGCCAAAAAGTACTGTGGCTCAAATAGGTTCAATCTCCAGTCAGCTATGCCAAATTGTTAGCATCCCAAACAGCCACAGTTAATCACCTCATTCAGATATTCAGTTAACATCATCTTACACACATTTCATTAACAAGGAATAATAATTAGTCATACATTATATAAATTATATCATCCAGTTACATTGTCCACTGATAGCAACACTGTCACCAATCCAGTGTATTCATAATGGATATGAACCATGTATTTCTGAAATGCTTTATGAAGGAAGAAATGCAATACCAAGACCTCCATTCCTAAACTGAAGTTGTCAAATCGTCAGAGATTCGTAATTCTCATTCTTAATTTTACAAATTAAAAATGAGAATTATGAATCTCTGAAGATTTGACAATGCAATTGGATCATATAATTTACATTATAAATAACTAATTATCATTGTTTGTTAATGATGGTGAAACTAAATATTTTATGAGCAAACTATCTCCTTTATGGCTTTCTATGATGTACTTTATGACATATCCAACTGTGGATTCTAGTCAAATAATATATGGACTATAAAACTGGTGCTTTTCATAATTTCCTCATTTCCCTTCAGACATACAGGAAAACACGTGGAGTTATTTGGTTAGTTGGTATGTAATTTGAATTTAAATTGGTCTGTGTGTGTGACAGAGTGTAGGTGCAGGTGTGGCTGTTTGGTAAATAGCTTGCTTCCCAACCACATGGTTCCAGGTTCAGTCCCACAGTGTGGCACCTTGGGTAAGTGTCTTCCACTATATATATATATATATATATATATATATATATATATGTGTGTGTGTGTGTGTGTGTGTTTGGGTATGTGTGTTTGTTCCCCCAACATCACTTGACAACTGTTGGGGGGACAAACACTGACACACAAACATATATATATATATATATATATACGATGGGTTTCTTTCAGTTTCTGTCTCCCAAATCCACTCACAAGGCTTTCGTCGTTGCCCAAGGTGCCATGTAGTAGAGCTGAACCCAGAACCATGTGGTTGGGAAGCAAGCTAATTACCACACAGCCACACCTGTGCCTATATATGTATATATATATATCAACACACATGTATACACATCAAATAAAGGATTATCATGCTTGTTTGAAGGATGGGCAAAAGGTATTGGTTAACTAATAACAAAAACACATTGGTATCACTGTAAAATACAATTCACAATAAACATCAGCAAAATGAGTTAATAAATAAGCACAAAAATAAATTAAAATTAAAATAACAAAAATCACAAAAAAAACCCTCTAACAAAAATACAAGAATATTAAAATAAAATAAAATAAAACAATTCATAAGCAAATAACTGATTATACAACAAATATTAATTAATATAATTACAATATCACTACTTTTACAGGACAATGTTTACACGGAAACAACAGAAACAGTGGTACTGGTGGTGGTGGTGGTGGTGGTGGTAAAGTTATATAGTTTCATTTGAATTCAAATATTCCCCCCTCTCTTCTCCCTCTCTGTCTTGTACATGCATGCATCGATATGCACGTGAACTAACAAGGGCACCCCCACCCGTACATAGTTGCTCAACCTGCATGAAATAACAATCAAGTCTTCCTCAAACCACATCCTGCCTATTTTATAGAGAGAAGCACACATCAGCTAATGTAATCCTCAACTTACTATATCATCATCATCATCATCATCATCATCATCATAATTCGATATCTGTTTTCCATTCTGTCACTGGCTGGTTGGTTCAACAGGATGCAATGTCCCTAAGGACTGTATTGTAATCCAGTGTCAGTTTTGGCAAGGTTTCTATGCCTGGATGCCTTTCCTAATGCCAACCACTTTACAGAGTGTTCAAGGTGCATTTTACATGGCACCAGCACCAGTGCATTTTATGTGGCACCAGCTCCAGTGGGGTTACCATGTAGCAAGAACTTTTAGCTGTAAACTCACAATATGAACACTCTTATCAATTAATCCACAAATAAGATGTTCGCAACAATATGGAATAGATTTGGAGGTATTGATCTCTGAATTAAACCAATCACTTTCTAACACATTAACTTTGGTCCCTTGATCAAAGGGACATCTGATCATGCTCTGAAGATGGCAACAAGTGTGGTCAAAAGTTTAGCTTATCTTTGATCCATTATTTTCCTTCTTCTCTTAACATATAACAACTCCTTTCCAAACCTGGGCAGGTGTAGTGCTAGAAAATACATGTGACTCCACATTAATTGCCCTAGGATCACAGTTGGAGGCACTTGTCTCAAGAACTATGTCTGTGATTGAACCTGGAACCATGTGGTTGCAAAGCAAACGTCTTAACCACACAGCCATGTGCACATCTGGGAGTCTAGAAAAGTAAAAAGGGATGGTCATGGGTAGAATTCCTTAAATGTTATCTTTGGTCCGTAACCTTTCAGCATTCAGATTACCCAGTTAAATATAATCCTTATTTATCTACATTGTTTTGAACTAATCATGGATTATCTTGTAGCTTCAAGATTTCGATGATGCGATTGCACACTTTTAGGATGACATTGTAGGTTAGGTATGAGAGGTTGAATCTGGTCAGTATTAGCATAAAACAAAAAAGGGTTTGGGCCAGTTACGACTGGTTTAATTGTTAAAGGGTTAAGAATATGATTCAAAGCTGCACCCACTACTCCACACACACAATTAACACTATGCATCTATTTAACTTTGGTATTATCATCCTTGTCCCCTCACCACTCCCCCACCAGATATAGACACACAGACAAATGGACAGAAGGATGGATGGAGGGATGGACGGACAGAGCACAATACAACAAGGATACTCAACAAAATCCAAGCAGCTGTGTTTGATGAGACTCAGTCCTGCGTTCTCGTTGAACGAAGACATGTTGTAATGAAGTCTTCTAGCTTGCAAATAAAACCAAAAGAAAAAAGAAGAAAAGAAAAAAACGACACCAAAAAGAAGTGAAAATAAATAAAAACACAACAAAAACAAATGAAAACAACAACGATTCATGCAACAACAACAACAATGACATTAATAATTAGCAACAACATCAATGGTAGGAGTAGTGAGAAAAAAAAACACAAACGTGAGAGAAAGATGCAGAGAGATGAGAGAGAGAGAGAGAGAGGGGGGGAATGTATATGTGCGTAGAGGGATTGCTTCTATAAACGGTCAAATGTCTCTTCAAGTACAGACAGTGTCCAGGCACACACACACACACACACACACGTGTATAATAATAAAATGCAATATTATATTCTCACATGAACAGCTTCATCTATCAGTTTCATACCAAGAGTTGAGATAATCCCAACAATCATCAGAAAAGGCTGTAAGGAATGGTATGATGCAAGCGCTTTTCCTTCTGGAAGTCTGAATGTGTCACATTCATTCAGCTGTTTTTATATCTGTTGTAAAACCCAGAATGAAATTGTCCAGTTCGGAACTGAGGGAGAAAAACATTTTAGTTCACCGGAGTTACATCCCTTGGATTGAGATCTGGAAAAAAGCCCATCATAGTATGCTGGATACTTACTTGTAGGGTGGGGTTGGACCAAGTAAGAGAAGAGTTGTGTAGTCACGTGGAGTGAGTAGAGATGGGAGATGGTTGCAGAGGTTTAATTTTAAAATTGTGTTGAGTCAAATATGTGTTTATGTATGTATATATACCACAAATGGATGTAGCAAGTCCTATATTTACTCCTCAGATTTTAGATGGGGGGAAAAAACTGATATGTTGCCAACCAGTATGCTAAGACAAACCTGCACTCATGTGGACAGGATTAGAAAATTTCACTCTTATGATTAAGATAGGTGCCTGGGTGAAAAGAGTTCTTTAGTATGATCCTCTTCTCAGCCAAGCAGAACCTGCAACTCCAACTACCATTAAAGTGAGGTTTATATTTTTCCACTATCCTCTGTCTCTGTGTATGTGCGCGTCTGTATATATGTGTGTGTGTGTGTGTGTGTGTGTGTGTGTGTATACATGCACAGATGTGTATGAGTGTGTATGCATATTAATTGTAGTATATGGTATGTTTGTAAAATCAAATTTAAAACATTACATTTAAATTAATATCAAGAGAAAACAAGTTAGATAAATATTAAAATTCACAAAATATTTTCAGTTGTTAAAAGAAATTCAACAAAAACAATAACAACAACATCAGTAACAATGATAATGAATATCTTTTGTTGTTGTTTTTTTTTAACTAGACATAATGCTAATTACCTGTAACTATTGACTGCATTACCTTTAATTATTTACTGGCTCTGGAGGAGATGGAAGTTAAAGGTTGACAATTTAGTTAGAAATCAGACCATTGTTTTAATGGATTAATTAATTAATCAATCAATTAATTAATTAATTAATTGACTTGAAACAGCCTCTAATCTTCTAGAGCAAGACCTGTTCTCGGTAGAAAGGTGAATGAAATCTAAAATGTCCTTTGTCAGTCCATCGAATCCTGTTTCAATTCCGTAGTATTTCTGGACCTGTGGAACAGTTTGCTACTGGGAAGATGGCTGTTTTGGGGTGTGGAAGTTGTGGCAATAGAGAGAGAGAAAAAGAGAGGTAGGCAGGTAGGTAGGTAATTAGGTAGGTAGGTAGATAAATTTATAAATAGGTTGGTAGGCCACTAAGTACCCAGATAGGTAGGTGGGATCCTTACTGTAAAATTGGTGCCCTGTTCCGACAAGGAGCTGCAATGACAATGGGGTTGAAGGAAAACAGTTACGGATAACTGGCTTCAAATACTGATGTGGGGTGGTTAACAATTATGATGACCTCTCAGTCCAGTACTTTGTCTGGCACTGATTTCACTGATCTTGCTGGACAATGAAAGACAAACTGAATCAACTACAAAGAGAAGTGACCAATACTGAATAAAATGCTGCAAGCAATTTTTGGCTGCACTGGGTTTTTTCCATTACATGTGAACACACACACACACACACACACACACACACACACATCTACAGGTTTATCAAAGGCCCTCTGCACAGTTTCTGCCCGTGCTATTTTGCTCACAGGGTATAGGTTGACCCAACCTACATGAAGTCATGCAGGTCCACGCCTATTGCTGAATCATATCAATGCAATGACGTGTTTAATATATGAAACACTCAGCAATTACCAACTGATACTAATGCACAGAAACGATTGTAGTGATTTGGATCAAAGCCTATTCATTCCATCTTCTTGTATTATAAACTTATATATATATATA
>NC_068991.1:2955958-2960967 GCF_001194135.2 Octopus bimaculoides | reverse complement strand
AACCTGCTTTATGAACTGCTGTAAAGCTTTGTGTTTGAACCAAGGGGGACCACCTATTAAAAGTGCACACACACACATACACACATGCACACACAGACACACACACACATAATACCTAGATATACAATATATAAAGAAAAATGGGGGAAAAGCGAGTGGCGGTAGGGCAGGCCAGGGTAGCAAAATCAACAGATTGACATTTGTTTGCAGGGTTCCAAATGCTCGATCATTTTGAGTTCCCATTCCCATCAGGGCTCAACAGCAGGTAGAATTGGGAGTTTTTCTTTTTTTCTTTTCTCCTCTTTTTTTTTTTTTGGTTTAAGTTTAGAACGAACAAGGATACTTGACAAATTCTATAGCCTGAGTTTTTAAATAGCCTAAACCTGCGTTCTCGTTGAACGACGACATGTGGTAATGGATGTTCCGCTCTGGAAGTATAAAGACATGCAAACTGACATAGAAAGTAGCAATTGATAGAGGTAGGGGTGAGAGGGGTTGTGCATCAGGTGAGTATAATCGAGGTGGTGGTGGTGGTGGTGGTGGTTAGGCTGGTGGTGATGCTGGTGCTGGTGATAGTGATGATGGTGGTGGTGATTGTTAGGATGGTGATGGCAGTAGTTGTGGTGGTGGTGGTAATGGTGGAGGTGATAGTGGTGTTAGTGTTAGGGAGGGTGGTGATGGTGGTTGTGATGATGGTGTTGGCAGAGGCTGATGGCAGTAATGGTTTGGTATGATAATGATAATTAACAATGGTGACTAAGATGATGATGATGATGCTGGTGTTGTGTTGCAAGTGATAGAGTTTGTGAGGTGGTGTTGGTTGTGAAGGAGGTGGTGGTGGAAGACAGGGGTGGTTTTGTGGGTGGGTGGCGGTGTTCTTGATTTTAAACTCTATATTGTTTTATTTAGAAAGGAAAAAATCAAGGAAAATTGTGCTGAGAGAAGAAAGAAGAGGCCATGGGATTAGGGTGATGATGAAGGTGGAGAGAAGAAGAGAGGGATTAGAAAATACAGAGAGAGAGAGAGACAGACAGACAGAGAGACAGAGAGATAGATAGGTCAATCGAAATACATAAGCTGTTATATCTATCATTGCAACAAATGTGCATTATAAGATGTAATAAATTAAAATTAGAAATAATGGGAAAAGAAATCAAGAAAAATATATAAGAAGTCATTAAGTTATCATTATTATTATTATTATTATTATTATTATTAATATTATTATTATTATTATATATACTTGGCCTCGTGGCTAATAAAGGAAGGATTATTATTATTATTATTATTATTATTATTATTATTATTAAGGTGGTGAGCTGGCAGAATCGTTAGCATGCTGGACAAAATGCTTAGTAAAGGGAGTGGGGGCAAGTCGATTACATCATCCCCAGTACTTGATTAATACTTTACTTTATTGGCCCAGAAAGAATGAAAGACAAAGTTGACCTCAGCAGGGTTTGAACTCAGAATGTAAAGAGCCAGAGGAAATGCTACAAAGCATTTTATTCAACATGTTAACAATTCAGCCAGCTCAGGAAGGGGAAAAGGAAAAGAAAGAGTGAGGTGGAAAACAAGAGTGAGAGTAACAATGAGAGGAGGGAGGAGAAGGAAGAGGAGAAGGAAACATGAAAGGAAGTTGAAGATGAAGTACCTTCCGCTATTTCAAACGACTGGAACTTGACGGGTTGAGCATAGTTGACCATAGCAGAGAGATAAGGGTGGATGTTGGTTGTGGCACCCGTGTATTGGTAGTTTGACATAAGGGCAGCAACTTCGTCAGCAGTTAGGGCACCCTGAAATACAACAGACAATTTGAATTTTAGGAAAGACATCAAAGACATAGGATTTAATGGCAATAGTGAAAAGAAAGTAAGGTTATAATTGTGTTAGTGTGGTCAGTGTGAGCTGGATGGAGGGAAATGGTAATTCCCAAAGTGTGTACATGCGGAGATGGACAGATGTGTATTTAGGAATATCAGCTAATATTTATGACTAAACAATGCATGGCTAGGTATTGAAAATACAATGATATCCAATTGGCAACTGATGATGGGAAAATATGTTTGATATGTTTGTTATCTGTGATCCTTTTATATCATGTGTTTCTCCTGTTCTAAGATATTCTTCATTATCAGTAGAAAGGATTATTATTATTATTATTATTATCGTTATTATTGCTTTGCGTTTGCTTTAATTTTTATCGCAAGTCTTAACCAGAAATGTCAAGAGGCAACAAAATTTTGCATCCAAAGATGCAAACAGGTGAGGTGTCATGCAATTGAAAAAAAAAACACAATAACAAAAATAACCCTGGTGTCTGTGTATAATAAAACAATTCTTATTACAAAAATTATAAAACAAAATAATAAAACAGATCAGATTGTATTTATATGAAGAGAAATTTACATAAAACGTATAAGATATCTGTTAGTATGATTTCATTAATTTTAGTATAGGATTATTTTATTATTTGATATTGTTTGTTATTTCATTGAGATTAATTCTACATCTGTGTATATGCCTCATGACATCATACTATGGCATAACATACCATATCGTATAGATATGATATGGAAATAGACATTAGACAGACTCAGATGAGTCAACACCAATACATTTCACAAGACATATTACGTATACTGTAAAACGTATCCAGAAAGTTTACTGCAAGCATTTTTGCTGCGGGAAAATTCGCCTCAAGATTTTTAGCCGTAGGAAAGTTCACCACATAGGAAATTTTGCCATAACACAAAAGACGAATTGCTCTCCTTGGTGGATAATTGTTTCAGCTAATTAGGAGGGGTAAAGCGATTTCTGAACTCATTTAAAATTTCCACAAACATTTTTGCTACACCAAAAAAATTTTGTTGAATGAATAAAGAAATTTTAAATGAGTTAAGAAACTGCTTTACCAATTCTAATTGGCTGAAACAATTATATACCACGGTGAACAATTCATCTTTTGTCTTGTGGCAAAATTTCCTATGCGGTGAACTTTTCCATGGCCCAAAATCCTGAGGGAATTTTCCTGCAGCAAAAATGTTTGTGGAAAACTTTCCTAGAACCGTTGTAAATAAATACAGGGGTGGACAAAAGAAGGTATACAGTTGCTTAATATGAATGAAACATTTTTTCTATTCTCTGTTTCTTTTTTATGATAAGAATTCTACGATCCTATGTTCTTTTTAACTAATTCTTTCTATAATAAAACAATTATTCCTAATTTCAGACATTCATTATATGGGTGGAAGTTTGTCCATCAAAGAATGAAAGTGGTTTGTCAAGCAGTGCTGGAACATGGAGAAATGGTTTGACAGGAATGGACTGAAGAATTTCAAAGACCAGCTCCACCAACATTCATAATTTACAGAATATGTGACAAATTTAAGCAGACTGGATCCGTCTGCAATGCACAGAGAAGTGTTTGAGTGATCAGTGTTTCCATTGCAAAAAATGAAATGCTAGTTGATTAAGCATTTACTCAAAATCCCCAGAAATTTTAAAAAAAAGGGCTTCCAATGAGTCAAGCATCTTCCACAAATCCCTTAATCGACTTATGAACTGCTTAGGTTAAAAAATAAAATAGAGAAATGCAAAGAACATTCCACTCACATTAAGCGTTTGCCTACTTTTGCCCACCATTCAAACACCCAACAAGAAAATAAAACACATACAATGTGATATCAACTACAGTACATCAACAACAACAACATTATTATTATTATTATTATCACTGATAATAATAATAATAATAATAATAATAATAATAATAATAATAATAATAAAGAAGCGCCAGCAACATATACATAAAAAAACATTCAGACTAGAACAGAACAGAACAATAAACGGAAAGAATGACCAATAGGCAACACAAAGCTGTCAAAAGACAATAAAGCTGACCTGGAGCAGAGAGGGGCATGTCATTGATGAAGGTCATGGTTGGTAACAATAAGACTTTAGCAAAGTTAGTTGACTGATTGATAAACTGGATGATTAATCAAACAACCAATTAGTTAATTTATTAAACAATTATTAAAAAAAAGAAGTGAAATGGAATCAGTACATGTGTTTGTTAATGGCTTAATGACCCTCCCAAGATACAACTGTATATATATATATGTGCATATGTATATAAAACATGAGGGAATAGGGATTCAGATCCGGGCAGATATCTTTGTATATAATCCAGATCTGGCTAACCACATCAAATGACGGGGAACATACCGAATTGTAAAAGATAACCAATTAAGCAGTGCTTAACTCAATAAGGGAACAACTAAATGCACATAAATGCTACATCAAAGGACATTAGGATACTTATCCAGTAGAAACACATGTTGGATTGGAATTTATTAAGAATAATACTGTGATGAATAATCTTATTCTAATTCTCCATTCTTCCTTATGATGTTTTGTATGTGTGTATGTATATATCATCATCATCATCATCATCGTTTAACGTCCGCTTTCCATGCTAGCATGGGTTGGACGACTTGACTGAGGACTGGTGAAACCAGATGGCAACACCAGGCTCCAATCTAAATTTGGCAGAGTTTCTACAGCTGGATGCCCTTCCTAACGCCAACCACTCAGAGAGTGTAGTAGGTGCTTTTACGTGTCACCTGCACGAAGGCCAGTCAGGCGATACTGGCAACGGCCACGCTCGAAATGGTGTCTTTTATGTGCCACCCGCACAAGCCAATCCAGGGGCACTGGCAACAATCTCGCTCGAAAATCCTACGGAAGCCAGTCGGGCGGTACTGGCAACGGCCACGCTCAAAATGGTGCATCTTATGTGCCACCCGCACAAGAGCCAGTCCAGGGGTACTGGCAATGATCTTACTTGGCTTGCTGGATCTTCTCACACACAGCACATTTCCAAAGGTCTCGGTCAGTAGTCATTGCCTCGGTGAGGCCCAATGTACGAAGGTCTTGCCTCACCACCTCAGCCCAGGTCTTCCTGGGCCTACCTCTTCCACGGGTTCCCTCAACTGTTAGGGTGTGGC
>NC_068991.1:2953087-2955460 GCF_001194135.2 Octopus bimaculoides | reverse complement strand
TCACCCTGGAATGAGATAGAAGTTGTTTCCTGTTTGTTTACAGTCTTTATTGCACCTGAACATCTGCCACAAACAAAAACTAACTTGCTAGTTAACCTGCCTTTGATGTTGCTGCACCTCTTATGTGTCCATAGCTTGCACCGGGTACATCTTATAGAGTTACTACCTACTCCTTTTCTACATACTGAGCAGGGCCATCTACCTGAAGGGGTTTGTGTTTTATCTACCTTCCTACTTATTAGGATTTTGGTTTTAGCTAGGTTGACTCTAAGGCCCTTCAATTCTAGACCTTGCTTCCACACCTGAAACTTCTCTAGTTCTGATAGTGACTCCGCAATTAATATATATATATATATATACAGACACACACATACATACTTACATACACACACATATTCTCTCTCAGAATAAGGGATAGTGTGGATTCTCATACAGAATACACACTGAGCCACATAAATGCACATCTGTACACACACACACACAACACACCCACACACACACACATACATGTATCAACACACACACATGCAGCAACAGCATGCAGAAAAATACACTCATACATACATACACACTTTTTCTTTCTTTCTCTTGTCCCCACCCTCTCTCATAAACATCCCCATTCACATCCACACACCAATATAAATATTGAACCTGCAAGCTAGAAGACAAACAGACAGACCTGAAGAAGGACTGGAGTAGACAGCACACATCACTGATGAAGTGACAGGTAAAAGTGATGAAAGGACTTTGACAAACATAGCTCATTGATTGATTAACTGAATCATTAATTAAACAATCAGTTAATTGGTTAACCAATTGACAAATAAGAAATAAAGAAATGAAATATAACCAGTGTGTGTGCATGTGTTTATTATTGGCATAATGACCCCCACCCCCAAGATAAAACAAAATATATTTCAACACACAAGTTCACATCAAGAATCTTCCAAACCAAATGCAAAAATGAAATAGATAAACTAATTATTTGAATGATCTGATATTATTGGATATTTCTCGTATTTGTGGAATATTAATTACTGGTATTTAAGCAATATGTTTATGGATGGTTAATGAGTTGGATGTGGTGCTGATAAAATAGCAATAACACCCGAAATCTGCATATACACCCATTACCTATTTTTCTATCTTCAATCGCATTGTTTACACAGACATATTTGTATATGAAATGTCATAACATTCAGCACTGGCTCAAATTCTTAACGAAGGTCTGTAGAGATAACTTTGGAAAGTCATTTGTGGAATAATACATCTTTGTGGATGAATACATTTAAACTTTCAAAGATAACACAAATACTTGAATTCCAGTGTGTTATGGAAATGATTTATCATTGGTCTTGTCTTTCTGGTCTCGGCAATAACCAAAACCTTTGGTATTATGTTGTGCTGGGAAGGTGGGGGGAGCTGGCAGAAATGTTAGCACACTGGGCGAAATGCTTAGCAGTATTTTGTCTTTCTTTATGTTCTGAGTTCAAATTCTGCCAAGGTCAAATTTGCCTTTCATCCTTTCGGGGTTGATAAATTAAGTACCCGTTGCATACTAGGGTCGATCTAATTGACTGACCCCTCCCCACAAATTTTGAGCTTTGTGCCTAGAGTAGTAAAGATTATGCCGTTCTTGAGAAGAAGACCCATCAAGCTGAGCAAAATCACAACAGTTGTGGCAGATACTGGTGTGACACAAATTGGCACCCATGCCGGTGGCATATAAATGCACCCTGGTGTCAGGCAAATGGCACCCGTGGAAAATGGAACCTGGTGTCAGGCAAATGGCAAATAGCACGTAAACACTCCCACTACACTCTCGGAGTGGTTGGCATTAGGAAGGGCATCCAGCTGTAGAAACTTTGCCAAATTTGATTGGAGTCTGGTGCAGCCTTCCAGCACGCCAGCCCAGTCAAAACGTCCAGCCCATGCTGGAGCCTCGTGGAGCTTTAGGTGTTTTCGCTCAATAAACACTCACAACAGCTGGTCTGAGAATCGAAACTGAGATCCTACGATCGCGAGTCTGCTGCCCTAACCACTGGGCCATTGCACCTCCCCATGGCTAAGTACGACTGTCACAACACTCATCTCTAAAGACCTTTGAAAGGAATTGCTCTTATTAGTCATAGCATGCAGATATTTGATCATGAAATGTCAACTGATTGATTATTTATCGGGCATAAGTGTACGGCACAATTAAATATTTAACATATCATATTGTTATGATTCTACTTAACAGGTTGTTAAGAGTGGGGAGTGGAAGGGACAGGGTGGTGGTGGTGATGTTTAATGAAGCACGCATACACTACACACACATATAGATATATTTTTATTTCTCTCTCTCTCTCTCTCTCTCTCTCTCTCTCTATA
>NC_068991.1:2948462-2952912 GCF_001194135.2 Octopus bimaculoides | reverse complement strand
ATATATATATATATATATATATATACATACACACACACACACACATACATACACATATGCATACATATATATACATATACATACATACATACAAACAAATATATGTTTATGTGTGTGTCTGTCAGTGTGTGCACCACATTGTTATTAGATATGAAGACTGGACTGTATTGATGTAATGTGTTGAAATAAGTATAAGCAGCGATGAGGGTTTTGTATACTTTTTTTTTTTTTGTATCTACTTATAGTTTGAAGGTCAAGAAATACTAAAACAACAAAACAAACAAAAGTCTAATGCATACTATATTCAATCACTAAAAACATGACAAGTGCTGCAACTTTATTATTACCTCTGCCTTAGCAAAGGCGGAGGTATTGTTTTCAGTTGTATTTGTTTGTCCGTGGACAAGATATCTCAAGAACCGTTGGATGGATACGGATGAAACTTTCAGGAATGTTTGGCCTCATGACTGGCACAAACTGATTAGATTTGGGGATCGATCTGATATAGGACAAAGATACTGGATTATTTTTCCTTTTTATTTTTAGTTAATCTTTGAGAGCGATCAGGTTAATTTGTAGTATTCTCGTTTGTGAGAGCAGTCGAGTTTATTTCAGATATTCTCATTTTAAAAATCACTTCTGGCTAATTGTTGAGACGATGATCATTAACATTACTACATACAAGGGCCTTTAATGCTTGATAGCGCCCTCAAACATGCAAACATACACACCATCTCCCCTCTGTACATACATACATACACACACACACACACACACATCATCATCATTTAACTTCGCTTTCCATCCTGGCATGGGTTAGATAGTTTGACTGGAACTGGTTCCAGTCTGATTTGGCATGGTTTCTATGGCTGTATGCCCTTCCTAATGCCAAACACTCCAAGAGTGTAATGGATGCTTTTAATAACGTGTGTATATTGATATATACATGTCATTATATGAGTATTTTTTTATAAATATTATATATACATGGATGCATGCTTCTTCATCATCATCATAACGTCCACTTTTCCATGCTTGCATGGGTCACACAGAATTTGTTGAAGCAGATTTTCTACACATCCATGCAGTGGGATTGAACCTGAAACCACTGAGTTGGGAAGCAGGCTTCTTTATCCATACAACTACACCCATATCTTATGTATATTTGCACACACACACACACACACACACACACACACACACACATGAACACACACACACACACAGATATAATTTTTGGATACTGAAACTTATACAAGTTATCGTCTGAAGTGTCTTTCCTCTAATCTACACACAATTATGAAATGTTAAATAAACATACGGTGGAAATTTTTTGAATAATGCAAGTTCCGATTGTATAAAATGGACCAAAAAGATGTGATATGTAGATTGTTAGATGTGAAAGAGGAAGGAGAACGTACCATCACTTAGAGGTGGGACGATGGGGTTACGTGAAATTATGTAGATATGTTTGTTGAATATAAGGAAAAAAATATGAAAAAATATGAGTATATGTGTGAGAATATAAAAATATATATATATATAAATATTACATGCGAGTTAAAGAATCTAATTGTGCAAGAAAAATAACTCAAAATTTTGAGATGTTTCTGCAACACATAAATCTCCAAAAACTGGAGTCAATAACAGAGATATCAAGATCCATATTGTTCTAAAATTTGTAATAATTTCAAAGCTCATCTATTTAATGGTGTACACTTGAAAAGTGGGAACTGTGATGTATGTTACAACAACTTGCGTCTCAGATTTTAATGAATGTTTTGAAAATAAAAAAAAGCTGTAATTCATTTCATAAATTTGAAAGAAAGCTGCCCGGTACATTAGGAAGAAGTATATTCAGTGATTGATAATTTGATTTCAAAATACTCACAGCTTCCTTTCTTATAGAAGCTAAATGGGCTTCCAAAGGCTAATTGTGAATTTGTTCATAAGTTTCTTGAATAAATATACAAATATATTCATAGTTTAAATGTATGAAGAAACATTGCCAAAGACTTTATAAATTCAATATTTTTCCATTTATCAATTAATTATAAAGTTTTCAATAGAAACTCAGTTAAGGTAACCTAATAGTGGTGTAAAAAATTTGCAAAATTAGTTATTCACTTTAAACCAACACAACTCTCTAACAATAATAATACATTTTTTCTATTGAATTTCATTGATCCTTCTTAATGGTAACTGACCCTTGAAAGCCTTCATATATTGTTACACCATAATTTATAGTTTTTTACACTACATTTTGCGATAATGAGATACATAAGCTTTTAAGCAGCAGATAAAGGAACTATATGTTTCATATGCTTGTTGCTTGAGAACTTCTATATCTTCTGTACTTGTCTATCTAAGTTATACTTCATTCTTGAAGTGTTGAACTTGTTTAAGGGTTCCTGGTTTCTCATTTTATGATAGTTTAGTTGTATATATTACACCATAGATTTATATTGTGTGATTATCCTTCACAGGGATTCTAATATTGATAAGAGTAATAATTATGTAAGGGTTTTGAGTTTATAGAAGTTTTGTTGCATGTGTGTGTGTGTTAAATACAACACATCTATTGTATGTGTTGATGTCTATACAAATATATTAAATGTGTATGTATAAGCATTGCATATATAAATATATATGCAATATTTCATATGTATATATATATATACATATATAATTAAATATATCTATGAAGAAACAATGAATTTTTTCATTATGAAATTTTTCGTTATTTTTTCATTATGAGGTTTTTTTCACGCTGACTACTTGATAAATTCTTATAAAGAATTTATCCTATATTATATTATATATATATATATATATAAATATACGTACACTATATGCAATAAATGTTTCATTTAAAGACAAATATATTAAACATGAATGCATGTGTGTGTGTGTGTGTGTGTATTTATATATAATTGAGGCAGCAGATACTGAGGCAACAAAGAGTAGCAGCCAAGCATAGCAGACAAGTTCAAAGAAAGCCAAAATACATAATGGAACTAAATAGCAATAATGGCATTGGTGAGGTGGGGGTGGGGTTGTGAAGGCAGACAAGAAAGAGAGAGAGAAAGAGGCTGAAGGAGAATAGGAAACAAAAAGGGAGAGAGAGAGAGAGAGAGAGAGTAAGGGAGAGATTGGAGAGAGATGAATATCAAAGGTATATAGATATGTTTTGGGATTAATAGACACTCAAAGAGAATGGTAAATTATTGATGGTAGTGGTGATGGTGGGGGAAGCAAGCCATTCATTGTAGAGGAATCATCCAGGGAGGTCAACAGTCAGGAAACCGAAGGACGTCATTTGATAAATGAGAAAAATTGACAAGAACTTTTAGGAATGGACAGGCTACCTACAGTCTATTTGGTTTTCTTGTTTAATGTACAAACATTGCCTTTATTACATAATGGTAAAGTTTGGCATGGCGTTAATTATTCCAGTGCTTTAGATACTGAGTTCAGTTCCTCTTGTATGCTTGAGCACATTGGGCAGCAAGGTGATTCCACTGGTTTTCGTTGGAGGTAGGTTTCTCTGCCTCTGGTCACGTGATAATTGACCCATTTTATGCAAATTATGAATGTTCCATGCCATGTACTTCCCAGTCTTTTTCCCTTTTTCCATCTGGTGTCATCTTTTTGAAAGCTGTTCTGGGAGACAATTGACAGATTTACCTATCTGGGTAATAGCATCAGTAACAAAGGCAATGTTTAGACTAACATCAACCATGGAATTGGCAAAGCTGTGACCATATTTCAGAGAATGTGTGTTAGTTAATCCTCCAATACTGTTGGCCTACACACAAAGCTTTGGCTCATAATTCTACCAACAGGTCTTTGAAAGAGCATCATAAAGATTGACAGAAAGTTAGATGTGTACTCCAAATGATAATTTAAGAGGATTCTGAGAATGCACTGGCAAGACCACTCACCAAATGAAGGCATTCTAAAGAGAATCAACATAAGATCACTTAGTGAAATCTTCACAGAATGAAGTGTTTTCAAAGTGTTTGGCAAGAGTTTGGAAGGATTGGTTTAAACCTTTAGTGCTTTAATTACTCTGCCGAATGCTGTTCTTATTTATTCCTATTGCTTTGAATTAATCATACATTATCTTGTAGCTCCAAAATTTTGATAATGTGAATGTATATTTTTAGAATGACGTGGTAGGGTAGGTATGAGAGGCTGGATCTGGTCGGTCTGAACCTAAAACAAGTAGAATATTTGGGCTCTATATGACCAGATTAAATGCTAAAGGGTTAAACTATGTATCTAGTTATTAAGATCATGGTGATAAAGGGTTTGGAAGTTCTGCCAAGTGAACTATACTGTGCTTTAAGCATGAAAAGTGTAGGTTATTTGGAGTGGGATATTTTATAGCCGTTTTAAGGTTTACATCATTCGTTAAGAATTCAGTTTGAAATTTTATTTTTGTGTG
>NC_068991.1:2945907-2948452 GCF_001194135.2 Octopus bimaculoides | reverse complement strand
GGGGGGGGAATGACTGAATAAAGATGTGTACTTTGTAATAATTTTAGAGACCAGAAGGAATGGTTTGCAGACCCCCTCACACCCCACCAAAAGAAAAAAAACTAATGGGTAAGTCTTGATTTTCAAACCTGTTTTGGACTTCATGAAACTTCATAAAGAATGAAAGGCATTGGAGATAAGTGATGTTTTTAAAGGAAGGGAAGACATGGCAAAGGGTAACAGAATAAGAGAGAGAGATAATGGAGGGGTGTAAAGGAAAAGAGAGAGGTAGAGAGAAGGAGGGGTGAGAAAACAGAAGAGAGATAAAGAAGAAAGAAAAAAGAGAGATAAGGAAGAAGAAAGAAAAAAGAGAGATAAGGAAGAAGAAAGAAAAAAAGAGAGCTGGGAGATGTATCCTTACTCCTGAAAATTCTTAGAAACACAAGGAATGAGGGTTTGAATGAACAAGTAGGAGTCACAATGAAAAACGTCCCCAACTCCCTACCTTGTCCCCTCACCTCTCCATCCCCTCACCACTATATATTGATTCACTCATATATAATATGTATATATATATATAAAAGAAAAAGAAAAAAAAAAGACACAGCGGGTACGCATGGCACGAAGAATTTACAGAAATAGCAGCACATCAGCAGAAACAGATTGGCTCACTTTGTCAAAATCCTGCAGGAAGAGATTTTGATCCAGTACCATAAGGCTCCGCCAGGGGTGGGGGTGGGGGAGAAAGAGGGATAGATAGATAAAGAGAGAGTGAGAGAGAGAGAGAGAAAGGAAAAGAAAAGGGAGAGGTTTGAAAAAAGAAGAAAAAGAGAAGAAAGATATATGTTAACAAAGAAGAGTGTTAAATTGTGTAAAATGTGATTAAAAACATCAACAAAAAAAACTAAAACATAACTGTTTCAAAAATAACTCAAATAATAATTCATAAACATTTTATAAAATTAAAAAAAAAACAAAAACAAAAATGTGAAACAGGTGTCAAAAATTGTTAGGTTTGAAATGGCAAAAAATGTGAATAAAATTAGGAATAATGTGACAAAGTAACAAAGAAGTTAGATGTGAGTGAAACAAAATGTGAAGATTGTTAATAAAGTTATGTGAAACATTGAAGACACATCAATGTGTTTTAGAAATTAATTAAAAAAAAAAGTAATATAAAAAATGCTAAAATACAGAAAAATAAAATGTGAAATTGAGATCAAGAATACGTGAATAATATGCTAAAAATGTGAAAAATATGCTAAAATGTGAAAAATATGCTAAAATGTGAAAAATATGCTTAAAATGTGAAAAATATACAAAAGAAGATGTGGATTATTATACATACATAAAATAGATGTGATTTACATAAAACAAAGATGCAAATAATATAGAGAAAATATGTGAATTATATTAAAAAAGAAATGTAAAATATATACAAAAGATATGTGAGTTATAGTTAACATAGATGTGATTTATATGCAAAAGATGTGAATTAAATGCAAAAAAGAGGTATGTGCAAAACATTGGGTAACTAATTAGAAAGTTAAAGTACAATCGTTACAAAAAATAAATCAATAAGTAAATAATAATAAATAATATATAAAATTAAATTAAGTAGGAAGAAATTTGAAGTCAATGAGGAGAGCTGAAACGTGTGTAAATAGATAAGCTAATAAGAAATTGTGAAAGAAGTTTGTGAAACAAGGAAATTATGAAGTGCTGAGGATAGAGAAGGAGTGTGTGGGATAAGAGGTGGAATGTGTGAAGTAAAGGGATGAATTTGTGGGACGAGGCATGGTATTTATGTAATAAGGTGTGATATGTATAGGGTGGTGTGTGAAATGGTGTTGGTGTAAAATGTATGGGGTGATGTGTGAAATATGGGCAAGAAGATATGAAATGTTCAGGATGAGGTGTGAAATGTGTGGAGGGAGATGTGAAATATTAGCTTGAATGGGTGTGAAAGAGTGAAATATATGGGGTGAGATGTGAAATGTCTTTTGTAATTAGGTATGGAATAAGAAAAGAGAAAAAGATTAGAATTATGAAAACAAGAGGAGAAATAAAAAAAAAACCCCACTCAATCAGCAAGATAGCTCCCTACAACACTCTCACTCACAGAAAAAAATTATTAAAAAACTTATGATGGATAGAAAGTGTAATGCGCAAATAATTGGCTGCAAACATAAACCCAACAGAAGTGAAATACATGTTTTCACTACTAATTTCAATTTAATTTGTTAATATATCATACTGTATTCATCTGTGTGTGCACATGTATTTATGTAGGTATGTATGAGTATTTGTGTGTGTATATATATATATATATATATATATATATATTGTGAGAGATATGCTCACGTATATATATAGATTTGCATGTATGCATATTTATACGTGTGTGTGTATACATATATGTTACTTAGGTAACAGAACCTGTCTACTATGTCTGGAAGAAAAATATCATTGAAGAGCTAAAACATGATCAATATCACCAGGTTATGTGTAAATATATGTGCGTGTGTGTGTGTATATATATATATATATATATATATATATATAT
>NC_068991.1:2941686-2945519 GCF_001194135.2 Octopus bimaculoides | reverse complement strand
ATATATGCATACATACATATATATACATACTTACATCTATATGTATATATATATATATGCATATGTGGGTACAGGACATCATGAAACATGTACAACAAAAAGTACGAAACTTGAGTACAGGGAACATACATACAAACATATATATATTTATCACAAGCTGTAGTACATGTTGCATTTCTTCAAGTTCCAAAAATGATGATGATGATGATGAAGATGTTTAATGATGCCACGTTGCTACTTAGGAATATGACTAGGGATCACTATATACGCACACACACACACACATATACATACATACATATATATACACACAGACACACACATATATATAAGCATGCACATACATATATATATATATATATATATATATCGTTGCTATTATGTTAAACTGTCATTTGTTCAAATTTTGCCAAATGCGTTCTTTTTAAATATTTAATTTTGCTTGCAATAGCCAGTTCTTTTGGTCAAACTATCGTATCTCCAGCTGCTTCTGATGAAAATTGTCAAAGTGTAGTACAACTGTTTAGCATTTTTCAAAAGTGTAGTAAGTCCCACGTACGACAGTTTTGCGAAAATATTTCTGACTGAAAACGTAACATACATACATGGAGTTACGATTTTATGCACCCAACAAAGTATTATTGTTAAGCTGAAACTGTTGTTAATGTAAAAAGAAATGGAATGGGAAAACTATTTTTTCGTTTCCTAAAAAAGCAGCATTTTGGACATTCAAGTTAATCATCATCATCATCATCATCATCGTCATCAGACAAAAGAGAAACAAACTGAAACAGAAACATGGCAATGCTCTAAAGTAATGTTAATTAGCAGGAATGATCGTTGCATGCAGTTCCTGACAGTGGTTGATATACAGTAGTAGTAGTAGTAGTAGTAACAATGATGTTTCTTACATAGGCACAAAGCCTGAAAGTTTTGGTTGGGGATTGTGGCAGATGATTATAGCAACCCCAATACATGACTGGTACTTTACTATAAACTTCGCTTGCATTGCTATGGTAGGGAAATATTTATGGAATTGATTTGCTTCTGACTGATTTGAAAATCATGTGACACTGTCGTGTCACATGATCGGTCAATTTAACCAACTGATCAGTATCAAACCATCACACATGATTCGACTTCCTAGAACTTCCTCATTGAATCCTATAAATATGTGGTTTTTGGTGGTAATCCCAGAATGCCAGGGCAGCCACCTGGCGTCTTCATACTCACAACAGTTTAGAAGACACACGTTTTTGTTGTCATGAATATAGCATGATTATTTCCCAGTTGGGATGGGCCAGTCATAGATGGATACAAACCAGTTGAATAGTCGGAGATCCAAGTAGTATATCTTTCCAGCTGAGTACCTGTTGTTGTTGTTGTTGTTTTGCATCAAAAGACCAACGCAGAAAACATGATGTGAGGGAAATAAATCTTCCGTTAAATGTTTGTGATTGTTGTTAATTACTTCTACATGCAACCCTGGAAACATATTTTCTTTCTCCACTAACATCAAGCATTAAAAACCACACCTTGTGACATTAATTAGATTTGTTGATGGCTTGTGATTCTCTCTCATGCCTACTTGTCCTGGGAACAACACAGCTATGCACAGAGCTATTAGTATTTTAAAAATGGCAATTCCTAAATCAAATCAGAAGGCCACAAGCTATGTGGGTAAATTATAGTCAAATATAAGATCGGTCTTTTGTACTTAACTGGTCTTTTATTTTATTGATCATGGGGGAAGATGGAAGGCAAAATTCTTTGGATACAAAATGTCAAAGAGAGGTAATTGAGTAAAAACCAAAATAACAAAGCATTTTTCCTTCCATTCTACGAAATCTACCACTGAATCAAGAAATTGGTTGATTCCCACTTTTTCTTTTCTTTCTTTTTTTTTTTTTTGAAGATAAAATAAACATCAAAAACTGGTTTCTCAAGCAACAACATCAACAAGAACAACAGCAATATAAATCATTTGTAATGGACAATGTTTGTTCCTTGATATTAACAAACAAGCAAATAAAAAATTATATATATATATGCATAATGGGAAGAAGAAGAAGTACTTCAAAGCAGCAACAATAAACAGCCCAAGATCAGAATTTAATTCAGGAAGTTGAATGCTTTTAATCATAAATGATGCAAAAATCTCTGAATTGTCTTTGAAAATGAAATTTCAGTGGAAATTGTTATTTTGTGTGTGTGTGTGCAATATATGATATATATATATATATATATATATAAACATATATAAATAATATACATATATAGAATACACATATAATGTCTGTGTATATGTATATATATATGCATATGTGTACATATATATATATATATATATATATATATATATTTGGTTAAAGGGGATTCATGAAGAATCAAGGTGTATCACAGTGAAGTGCACCCCGATTATTGGTTACACTGAATGATGTAAAACGGGATATAGATAAGTTATGTGTTATCATTGTATGGAATGCATTGATGAAGAGAAGTTCACTGTTGTTTGGTAATTTGCCACTTCAGTAGTATCCTAAAGTATTCAAAGAGGAATGGAATCTCATGGGTTGTCTGGTATGGCTACAATTGTTTCATTCTCTTTATTATGGCTTAAATATGCCACAGTCAGGTGTGTAGCCTGTACAACAGTCCATAAGATTATGTAATACATTACGCAACTCTCAACTCATCAGGTTTACCAAATATATGAGTGAGCAGTGACATGCTGATGAATCCACAGTTCATCAACAAGTGAAATTTCGAATCAGAATTACCAACATTTAAGAAATGCTAAAGTGGGCGGGACTATAATCAATCAATCATTAGGGTGGATAGCAGAATGAGGTTGTAAAGTAATGAATAATTAAACCATAATATCTATTCTAAAGATGTTATTAACCTTAGTGACCGCACTTATAAAGACTGGTACTGGCAAAACAGTCTTGTATACCAGCAGATAGCAGGTGCCAAGCATGACATTTGACCCTATCAAAACAGTTAAAAACAGTTGCCAACATTCTTCTTTAAAAAAGAATACAAACAAAAAATCCATTTACCGTGTTATATTGTTTAGAATATTAAAGATTGACATGGTTAATAAATTCCTGTAGTACTTATTCATTTACTAAATTCTACTTGATTAAAGTGCTCTGATTAATTATTGCAGAACTAATAGAATAGTACCTTTAATTAAAGGAGATTCGGCTATTTATTATTCAGGGAAAATAGCTTAAGGAAAACTGAGGATAATAGCACAAGTATCTGTATAATTTCAGTGGAGAGGAAAGGAAAAGAAAGAGAGAAAATATATTTGGTAAACCTGATGAGGTGAGAGTTAGATAATCTTATAGAATGTTGTGCACACTACATACCTCACTGTAGCATGCTTACATTACTATAAAGAGAATGAAACAATTGTAGCCATACCAGGCAGTCCGTTTGTCTGTCTTTATGATCCATGTATATTTATATATATCTAATAAATATATATATGTTTGCATGTGTGTATTTATGTATTTCAGTGCAGTTTACAGTCCAAAGATCGAGCATTAGAAAACAAAAAGCTGCAGCAATCCATTAGGTAAAAGACTTGATCAATCAACAAAATTAAACCCAGTTTGACATGGAAATCCATGTATACATGCAAGCATACATATTTATACGCATGCACACAAATACAGATAAATGCACACATATACATACATAGACATGAATATTTACAGACATACATCTATACACCTATATATACGTGTACATACCTATACACATACACATGTACATATGCATATATATATATATATATATATATATATATATATATATATATA
>NC_068991.1:2940155-2941559 GCF_001194135.2 Octopus bimaculoides | reverse complement strand
ATATATATATATATATATATATATATATATATATATATATATATAATTCTGCAAATCAGGCAAGGCAGTGAGGGGCTTGGGTTAAGGTAAACGTACCTCAGGAGAACTTATTGAGGAGCAAACCTCAGGAGAATTTTGGTTCAGGGATCCAATACTTGCATCCTGGAATGACAAAAAAGAGCAAAAGAGCTGTGAAGAGGCCATGAAGAGGTAAAGGGATGTCAGCCATCACAGCGGCAGAAGGGAGGAGGAGATAGCCGTCCATTGCAGCAAGAGATGAGATGGCAAGGCAAGTTATTAGGAAGCAGCCAGGCTTAATGGCTAAGGGGATGATAGTTGGTTGTGGTGGGAGGTCAGTTGTCATGAGGTAATAGTGGTGATGGATTTGCTAATGAAAAAGAGATCAATCAATAAGATTAATAAGAAAATTTCCCAGACTATTGAACTTCATTTTTAAAGATGAAAATGTTCAAGTAAACGAACTGTAGATTATCAGATATGTTTGGAGTATATTTGACCTGTAAAAAGGCCGTTTTTACTGAGGTTTGCCATGGAGAAAAATTCACACTTTAAGCAAAAGATTTAAAGCACCAAATTCACTTTAGAGCAGCCCTTATGAACTGAAATATGTATTTCGAGCTTTTTATACTCTCATCGTGTACCAAGTGGGACAACTCTGAAATGACAGGGAGTCTTGACTTCCTCATAATAAATTAATAGAAAATATATACTGCCTGTGTGTTATGTCCATCAGGCTGGGACAAAATACATGGATGGTACATGAAGCAGTCATTTGAAATAAACAAATTCAATTAATTCAAATATATTTTGGGGCAGATTTAACCTGTTAAAAGGCCATTTTCATTATGGTTTACCATTTGTTGTCAATAGACAATGACTTCAGTATTTGCCTAAAATGAAAATTATTTCTCCATGGTAAACCACAAACTGCCATTTTTAAAATGAACTAAATTTCAACCTTCCATCAAAATTCAAAGTTAATTTAGGTTCCAAACACCAATGTAGTAATGATGGATATTTTGCTTAAATACTTCATTATTTTCAAAACTGATTGGAACAGAAGAAGTGTATTTCAATAGAAAATTGATAATGAAAGGCTTAAATCAATCATGATCTTTGATCTTGCCGAATGTCTTTTATATAAAAGTTAATCATCATCATCATCATCATCGTTTAACGTCCGCTTTCCATGCTAGCATGGGTTGGACGATTTGACTGAGGACTGGTGAAACCGGATGGCAACACCAGGCTCCAGTCTGATTTGGCAGAGTTTCTACAGCTGGATGCCCTTCCTAACGCCAACCACTCAGAGAGTGTAGTGGGTGCTTTTACGTGTCACCCGCACGAAAACGGCCACGCTCGAAATGGTGTCTTTTATGTGCC
>NC_068991.1:2929428-2938722 GCF_001194135.2 Octopus bimaculoides | reverse complement strand
CTAGGTATTTCTCTTGCAACTGTCTCACTAGAAATAAGGCATCAGTAGTGCTTTTACCTGGCACGAACCCAAACTGCATCTCATCTAAATTGATTCGCTCCCTAATTAGTTGGGCTATGACCCTCTCTGTAACTTTCATAACCTGATCTAACAGCTTGATGCCTCTGTAATTATTTGTATCTAAAGCGTCCCCTTTACCTTTGTAGCAGTTGACTATGATGCTGCTACACCAGTCATAGGGTATGACTCCTTCGTGTATCACCTGGTTCGTAATACGGGTGACTAGGCTATAGCCAACACTGCCAGATATTTTGAAAGAATAAGTAATCAGTTGTCTTGTGTGTTACATGGAGATTATGGGTGAGGTTAGGTGAGCTGAAGCTAAGGTACATTTTGGTTTAGTTAGGACAAAAATTCATTGTTTACATTTGACCGATATTTGTCCTCATCTTGTTTATTGTTAACGGAATGTTTCGGCTGATATAGCTTCCAGCCTCCATCAGGTGTTTTGGGGAAATTTTGAACCTGGGTTCTCATTCCTAAGGTATTTTTCGATGTTGTTATTATTATCATTGTTATTATTATTATTATTATTATTATTATTCAGGTCACTGCCTGGAATTGAACTCGGAATCTTGAGTTAGTTGCCTGCGCTCTTAACCACTATGCCATATGCCCATAGTGGTTAAGAGTGTGGGCTACTAACCCCAAGATTCCGAGTTTGATTTCTGGCAGTGATCTGAATAATGATAATAATAATAATAATAATAATAATAATAATAATAACATCGAAAAATACCTTAGGAATGAGAACCCAAGCTCAAAATTTCCCCAAGACACCTGATGAAGGCTGGAGGGTATATCAGCCGAAATGTTGTATCAACAACAAACAGGATGAGGACAAATATCTGTTAACTGTAAATAATGTACATAATTCCTCATCTCTTAAACATAGAACTGGACAAGAATCCAGTTCTCATTTGAACTATTTCATTTAAACTTCTCATGCCAGCAATATCTGGCCAGAGAAAATAGCTCTTGGAGAAGAATGGTCTCCAGCATGCAGGCTCTGGTCTTTGGTGAGACCATTGGTGCTCTTCACACACAGTATAAAGATTTAGTATCTAAAGTTGACTCCAATGACTGAGAAAGGGTTACAAAATGGACGGTGAGCACCAGAGAGAGAGAGAGAGTGAGAGAGAGAGAGAGAGGGAAGGAGAGAGAAAGAGATTTTTATTTATTGATATATTTCTTAGTGTTGTAGTTTAATGAGTGTGAGAACCACAGGCCTCTGTAATAGGTATTGAAAACCCTCTCAACTTAGCCAACACAGCCACCACGACTTACTTCCACGCGAAACACTGAAAATATTTTCGTTGTTTGAAAATTTCAAAACAAAACAATAAGAATATAAAATCTTTCAAAGAATTGGAAATAAAAACTAATATTATACACAGTGAATATACAATAATAATCATAGCTTTGATAATGTTGGTATTGAAAGAAGACTGAACAAGGAGGGGGAAAAAAATGCTATACAGGGATGGACAAAAGCAGGTATACAGTTGGTTAATATGAGTGGAATGTTCTTTTCATTTCTCCATTTCTTTTTTAAGCCTAAGTAATTCATAACTAAGAGATCTGCATGAGATACCTA
This sequence comes from Octopus bimaculoides, assembly GCF_001194135.2. Lineage (NCBI taxonomy): Eukaryota > Metazoa > Mollusca > Cephalopoda > Octopoda > Octopodidae > Octopus > Octopus bimaculoides. The sequence goes on along the minus strand of NC_068991.1, from coordinate 2,937,065 downwards.
GTTTATTGGAAATCCTCTTTTTTGATTTCTGGGAACTTATGTTAAGCAACTGTACACCTTCTTTGCCTCATCCCTGTATAATGAATGATGCCAAACTGAAGTGAAGTGTGTGTTTTTATTATTTAATATTAGTTGGTTTGATTAAGAAGTATTAATTAGTTAATTAGAGATATAAATTGAAGTATGTAATTACTTTTTTTCCCGATGAGCTCAAACCTTTCTTCTTCTCTGAATCATCAACAGTCTCCGTTGAACTAGATTTTGAAAAGATATATTCAGGATGGGCATCGGTTTCAGTTTGGCCACCTGGGTTTTCTGCATGAAGAACAAATAAACAAGGAATAAAAAAAAAAAAATTCATTAAGTCAAAGAAAATGGAAATCAAAGAACAGATACAATTTTAAAATGCATTAAGTAAGTGCACCGATTACTATTGGTATCATGTCTACTCTCTTCATTGGCCACAACCTTCATATTTCCCCACTTCAAATCATCATAGTTGTTTATTTTTTCTTCTTCTTTCACATTGATCCTGTTGTCGCTGGGGCATATTATGCTGATTATCATACACCTTCTTTTTTTTTTTATTCACCACAACAATGCCTGATCAGGTGATCACATTGAATCATTGCATCCCTCAAGATTTTGCAATTCTCATTTTTGGTGACTCCTAGGGTTTGCTCATACCATGTCTTTGCTCTTTGTAGGCTGTGATTTCCGCAGAGCTCCCAATGGATCATTCTTTCCATATTGTCATGGCGCCTTTTGTATTCATGTTGTGCCAATTTTGGGCATTCGCTAACGATGTACCATATCGTTTCACCCCTCTCACCCGCACATTCTGCATTTGTCGCTATCGGTAGTGTTGTCTATTTTGCACTTCATAAAATATGGTCCTTAACGCTCGTTCCTGAGCTGTGCATATGAGTGCTTCTGTTTCTATCATTAGGTCATTCCTCCTCATCTATAACCACCGGTCCTCTGTATCTGTCTTGGCGTTTGCATCTCTTGCAAACTGACCAAACATTTTCTTTTCCTTCCATGCTCTTTCTTTCTTTTGTTCATTTCTTGTTTAAATTTTTCTTCAGTTACACAATTTTCAGTTGTGATGATGCTGGCCTTCTTCCATAACATTTTTTATATACCACCCTAGGCTGTTTTCCTCTGCTCCGATTATTATTATTATTATTATTATTATTATTATTATTATTTACACTGTTTTGTTTCATTCTTCTTCCGTAAGTAAATTACCTTCTAACAAATATGAAACATTTCTCACCACTGTCTAATTCTGAATGCTTCTTATATATTTGTGGCAATCACATCAGAAATGAAAAGGTGGACTTGGTGTGTCCCCTAAAAAATAAACGATGATTCTGGTACTCACCAATTGGTCCCTCTTCTCCATCCACCACACAAACAGCGTTTGCATCCTCAGCAGTTTCGCTGTCTTCATTAATCGCTTGTTCCTGCCCTTTCAAGAACATCTCTAGTTGCTCTAAAAATGGAAGAAAAATTGAATTAAATGATATTGAAAACAAAATATAGAGATTTAGGTAATAGTGAAGTTATCGATGTATTTACTGGAGAACCAACTGTGTGGAGTTTATAAATAATCGAATGCATAGAGTATGTATTTATACTTCATAGGACCCGTACCGAGGCCGCATAAAAAAAGCACCCATGATGGTGCTATGTAAAAAGCAGTTGTACTGGCACTAAATGAAGGGCTCCCATGGTGGTGCAACATAAAAACCATCCATGCTGGAACCATGTAAAAAGTTCCTATGTTGGTGCCACATAAAAAAGAAAACACCCAGTACACTCTGTAAAGTGGTTGGCATTAGGAAGGGCATCCATCCATAGAAACCAGGCCAGAATGGACAATTGGAGCTTGGTGCAGCTCTCCAGCCCTGCCAGCTCCTATCAAACATTCCAACCTATACCAGTATGGAGAAGGAACGTTAAATGAGGATAATGATGATGATGGTGATGACATACACACACACACACACACACACACACAAAGACATATGCACACAGTCTCAGTGAAATTTTATGAAACCTCTCCCAACTGCAATCCGTTGCGTTTTCAATAAACATCCCACAATTCATTGCAGTTTTTAAGCTCAGTTTTCAAAGATGCAGCATCGGTACAACTATCAGTACAACTGCCTGCATTGGCAGAAGAAAAAGCTTGTAACGAAAGGGACTTTTAATAAATGGTTTTGAAAGTAAATGAAAAACTCGATAAATATAGACAATTATATCTATAGATAGATAGACAGATGGATGGACAGATAGATAGATAGATAGATAGATAGATAGATAGATAGAGAGAGAGAGAGAGAGAGAGAGAGAGAGAAGCAGACAGGTAGAAGAACAGCTAGAGAGACAGACAAATCGAAACAAAGCCAAGGACTCACTTTTTTCTACCTCAGATTTCAGACGTTTATTTTTGATGAGAATCTTTCTTTTCAGCTCTGATGGTGAAGGCAACGGAATGCCAGGTTCTAACTGAATAAACGAAGAAAATGAAATTCATTGAAGAAATGAGAAGCAAATCATTAAATAAAGAAAAAATCTTGGAGATTTTGTTAAATCAGAAGAGAAAGTAAGGTTATAATGTGACCATTTCTGTAATATCTACAACAGGACCAGAAATGGGCTGAAGCAGTTGATTCTGGGGTCACATTGTTAAAGTAAATACTGCTTTGAGTCTGAGGAGTAAAAGGGACAGTAACGCAGTTCCTTGGTATGTAAGTGACTGAGATCACAACATAACATTCCCCCAGGATGGGAAGCCAGTTCATTGCAGAATTACTCACTTACCGTTTTTTCATTTGGTAAATCTTTCATCTTTTTACTTGTTTCAGTGATTGGACTGTGGCCATGCTGGGGCACTGTCTCAAAAGGGTTTTTGACCTAAAATCATCCCCAGTGCTTATTTTCAAGTCTGGTACTTATTCTATTGATTCTATTGGTCCCTTTGGTGAACTGCTAAGTTATGGGGACATAAACAAACTAACACCTGTTGACAAGCAGTGGGGGTGGGGAGCAAACACAAAGACACATAGATAGATAAATAGATAGGTAGGTTGATAGATAGATTGACAAATAGAAACACACACACACACATATATATGGTGGGCTTCCACACAGTTTTCACCTATTGGAGTGAGCAGTAGTAAACAAACAGCAGTGAACAGTATCTGCTCATGGCATTATTTATAGCTGGATGGTCTACATACAACAGTGAAGTGTATTTCTACTTCATACTAATTTACAGCCATATGTATAGGTACCAGTTTAATGGGTACTGCTGGGGGTTACATTTTCTGCAGTGTGATACCGGTATATAGAAAGTTGGATCGATTAGTCATTGATTTGTTAATCGTCTTTGCATGGTCAATGAGACTATGTGACCCATTCTCTCTATGGGCAGGTCAGTATTTCCCCCACAGTACAATCACTTATGCTGATCTGTTTGACCTGCTAGAAGTAACAGCTAAACTCCATTCTGTCATCTTAGATTGATGTTATCTTAGGTGCATGATGTTTGAACAAAAGATGGAAATGGACACAGCTGGTGTGCCATTGATTTTAGATCTGTTTAATTAAAACGTTTCTGGGGGCTGAACAGCAAATAAAACAAAATAAGTCTTTATCTTTTTTGTTTTATTTGTTTTGGGGATTAGACTGTGGCCATGCTGGGGCACAGCCTCAAAGAATTTTCTAGCTGAACGAATGGACCACAGTACTTATTTTTAAGATCCTTTGCACTTATTATATCAGTCACTTTTACTGAACTGCAAAGTTATGGGGACGTAAACACACCAACACCAGTTGTTAAACAGAGTGAGGGACAAACGTGTACACACACACACACACACACACACACACACACACACAACAGGCTTCTATTAGTTTCTGCCTACCAAATCCACTCACAAGGCTTTGGTTGGCCTAGAGCTATAGCAGGAGATACTTTACCCAAGGTGCCATGTAGTGGGACTGAACCCAGAACCATGTAGTTGGGAAGCAGGTTTTTTACCACCCAGCCATACCTGCACCTACATAAATAACGAAAATGGTAAAATACTTACATCAAAGTTGTCTAATTTTCTCTTTAATAGTAAATCACCAAGAATGTCTTCACAATATCGTGCCATTTTGTACTGTTGTGGTTTACTGTAGATTTACAAACGAATATCAATACAAGATCAATAATTATGATAGATTTTACAAGTAAAATATAAAGAATTTAGACCAGTGGTTCTCAACCCTTTTTTGATATTTGGGCCAGATCCCAAACCTGAGTTTTTTTAGGGGTTTGCACCTTCAGGGGGTTGCATTAACAAAAGTAAAACATGGGTCAATTAATGAAAAACTTATATTTATAGAGGGAAGACTATTGAGAGCCACTGGAAGGAAGCTGGAGGTGCACTGAAGGGATGCTTGAGGTCCTTTGGAGGGATGCTTGAGGTCCATTGGAGGGATGCTTGAGGGCTAATGAAAGGATGCTTGAGGGCTGCATGCAGCCCTGGGAGCTGCAGTTGAAAACAGCTGATTTAGATAAAGGATTAGGCAAAAATAAAGGAAAAAGAGAAAAACAAAAAAAATTCATTAAATTTTTTACTGGTTTCAGTCACAGAACTGTGGCCATGCTGGGGCTCTGCATTAATGACTTTTAGTCAATCAAATCAACTTTACTACTTGTATTTTTAAGTTACAGGGACATAAACAAACCAGCACAGGTTATCAAATGGTAAGAAACACTCAAACACACCCACACACACACATGTAATACTTTCCATTTTGCTTTAGAATCTGTATCCCCCACCTGACACACCTCTCTCAATTGCCTGGACCCCCCCCCTCCATTCCCATTGATGACTCCTGCTATTTCTCTTCTCTTTCTTGAAAAAGAGCTAATGTTTAAAATATCGAGCATAAGGTTTGACTTAAATTTTTAATATAATTCTATTTATGCATACATGTATTTTAAACATATACACATGCATATATATATATATGTATGTATGTACGTGCGTGCGCATGTGCACTTATGTATATGATTATACATAAACACACACACACACGTATGTAAATATATAGAGAGAGATGGGGGTGAGAGAAGGAGAGGTATAAAACGAAGTACTTACCTACAATGGTTTTCAAATGAAAGGATGACAGGCAGGTCAGAAGTAATAAAAGCTGTTTCCTTAATTGCATTAATAACATCCTGAGAAGAAGGGTGAGATAATAGAATTAATAATGAATAAAATACTTTGGTGCCATTTCATACAATTCAGAGACATTTTAACATTTTGTGGTTACATTATACAATTCATGGGTACCTTTCCATTTAGCCTAATTTATAGAATTCAGAAATTTATAATGATGAGATTAATGGATAGGAAGGTGACAGGTGTTTCAGAGGGTGTGTGTGCCATCTGGTTTTCTAACTCCATCAGCTTACAAACCAAGATCTGACTCTATAACAGCATTGTTCTATCAGCCATGGAAGAACACCGTGAAACTTGATAGAAAGCTAGATGTGTTCCACTGAAGATGCTTGAGAAGGATTATGAGAACATACTGGCAAGATCACATAACCAATAATGGTGTTTATTTTGAGATGCTCTGTGTTTCTTTCAGTTACTTTTAAACATAACAAAGAATTTAGTAAAATAACTTCGTTATCATTCAGCTAGTGTTAGGAACATAGATTGTGACTTATGTTTGGTGGAAGATTTTAATTCAAAACTTATGAAAACAAGACATTTGTACTCAGAGTCAGAGCTGGTTTCAGCTGGGTTGGTAACGAAAGAGTTAAGAGGAGGGAGCAAGAGATACGCTGCTTACTTTGAATAAAATATCTGTACACATTGCTTTGCCGTGTGTGATTATGGGCTCTTGGTCTTCGTTGCGTCCGTCCCAGCAGTCAAGCTCAACACATCTGAAATGGAAATTAGCAAGAAAAGGGAATGAATAAATCACATGAAAATTGAAAAAGGAAAGAGTATAAAAGATGAAGTAGTAAGGCTCTCACCGGCATCCAGCTAAGAGGACTTGTCTATACATTTCGACGGAGGATTTCCCTCCGAACTGTCGGCCAGTCAGGTATGTGTTGTGTGATGAGTTGATATAATAATGAGACAATGGTTGATCCATGTCTTGGTACATGTCAAGACGATCCAGAAATACTGGAGCATTATCATCAGACATCAGATATCGACAGAAGCCATCTAAACTTAAACATTCTGAAAGATGAAGAGAAAGGCAGAGGCAGACATTAGAAGCAATTTAATTTCTCCCACTTTTTCAACAAAAGTTTTAATGTATTATGAAACTGAAGTCACAGCACATGGCATTCATGGTGTTATGGATCGGTAAAGACACAGTGTTTGAAATGCTGTGGAAATTGTAGTCTGCCAAACATCAAAACAGTAATCATTTAGTGAATGACACCACAAAGTTCATGTATTGAATGAATTTGCAGTTTTTATAATGAATTGAAAATCATTCAATAGGGAACATTTAAAGTTTATGCCTTGCTAAACACTGCCTACCTTGTCTGTCCAAGCAGCCCGTACACCTATGGTCTATGTATGTACAAAGGTAAGTGTCTGTACATATGAATGTGTATATGTATGTAGATATATATGTGTGTGAGTGAGAGAGAGAGAAAGAGAGAAAGAGAGAGAGAGAGAAAGTGTGTGTGTGTGTATGTCATTATTCAGTTTATTTCAAGATTTCTTGCCAATAGAGAAAGAACCAATTTTTAACCTAGATCCAAGGCTCCTTCTTGGAATTTCAACATCAACAACAGAGTATCTTTGCTTGTATGTATGTATGTATGTATGTGTGTATGAATGCAGGTAGGTAGGTATGTTCATTCTCTTCTGTTTTTAATTATTAAAATTCTTCCTTTGAGTCAGAAGCTGGTTTTTAACAAACAATCAAAGCTCCATCACTGGAATGTATGTGACAAAAACAAATTCACATTTCGAACTTGAAAAATGTCTTGCATATTTTTACTGTTCCGCTTATAGATTGTATTTGCAGTGTGCATGTTATCTGGGTGATTTCTTTTTGCGTAAACTGTAAACCTTCCCATGTTGTTACATAGATGTTTACCAACAAAACCAACTGCAACGATTATTACTGGTATAAATGTGGAATTTATAATCTGGATATGGAAGATGAAGGCTTCAAAGCAGGCACACACACACACACACATATATATATATATATATATATATATATATATATATATATATATATATATATATATATATATATATATATATATATATATATATATATACCCAGTTAATAATAAATAAATAAAGAATGAATGAAAGAAAAGCAAGCCATAGAACCTTTCTTCTTCATTTCATCACTCTCCTCGTATTGGGAGACGATCTGAAGTATTCGATTGCGGTCGTAGAACGGAAAAAGGATCTCATTCAGTCTGGGATCACGTTGTCTCTGAAAGCAGAAAGAATACAAAACAGCGGCATTGGTCAATCGTGGTGCTAATGCATAGTGGTGGTGGTGGTGGAGGTGGAGCGATTGGTGGTGGATGGAGGTAGGGTTGGTGTTATAGGTTCTGAAGGTGGTGGTGGTCA
>NC_068991.1:2916987-2926431 GCF_001194135.2 Octopus bimaculoides | reverse complement strand
TGAAAAATGGTAAAGGAACTGACCCGATGCTTTACCAATATGAGTTTCATCACCCTATGTCTTGAGGTTCAAATCTTACTTGGGTTAACTCCTTTACCGTCTTTTTTTATTCATTAAGGAGTTGATTTAACCCTTTAGCATTTAAGCCACCTATATCTGGGACCCATATAGTCTACCTATTTCATGTTCAAACTGGCAAGATCTGGCCTCTCACACTTAGCCTACAATATCATTCTAAAAATAAACGATTAAATCATTGAAATGTCAATTCATTAACATTTAATCAATTATTTAACTGGTTGTTTGATTAAGTGTTCAGTCAATGGAAGTCCTTTGAAGGCCGTTTGCAACCTCTTAAATGACATGCCATCATCCTCATAGGCAGACAGACTTACAGCAGAGCAGAAGTAGAGAGAGGTACATTGTTGATGAAGTCATGAATGGAAAAGAAAAGATTTTGACAAACCTAACTCAGTGATTTATTTACTAAACAATTAATCTACCAATTAATTAATTAGTTAAATAGTTAACGAATTGACAAATAACAACTATAATAATAATAAAAGAAGTGAAATACAACTAGTGTGTGTGTATGTGTTCATTACTGGCATAATTACCCTCCCAAGACAGAACAACAAATTATGTTTCAAAACACAGGTTCACACCAAGAGAATCTTACAAACCAAGCACAAAAACAAAAAGTTTCTAGAATATTGTGAATGAAAAAAAAACACAACCCCCCCTCTTCAACCCAACTCTACCATTCCCTCCAATATACTTACTTCATTGAAGAAGTCAATAAGTTGATTTACTGTCAAGAATGCTTTATCGCCGCTTCTGAAGAGAAAAGAAAAGAAAACAATAGTAAATGCATGATTATTTGTTTGTACAAAGACGTGTTAATACTACGCAGGATGGTGACCTTAATTTGGTAAAAACTATTGGTCGACGAGAAATGACCGATCCCAAGTGGAACAGCTGCTAACCTTGTTTGCAGAGCACAAGGGAATGACCTTCACTGAAATAAGACTGCTCAAGAGCTGCAGATAGGTTTTGGCATCCACAGGAGAGTTAAATTACTTGCTCACAAATGACAGTAATTTTATATCCAGTCAGCACATCTCTAATGGTGTGTGTGTGTGTGTGTGTGTGTATCGTCATCATGGCTATCCTTCAAGGCTGATGATCGTCGTGTTTGTTTTTAATATCTGAAGGAGAAATAAGGCAGCAAGCTGCCAGAATCGTTAGCATGCCGAGCGAAATTCTTAGCGGTATTTCGTCTGTCTTTGTGTTCTGAGTTCAAATTCCACCAAGGTCGACTTTGCCTTTCATCGTTTTGGGGTTGATAAATTAAGTACCAGTTGCATGCTGGGGTCAATCTAATTGACTGACCCCCACCCCCAAAATTTCGGGCCTTGTGCCTAGAGTAGAAAAGAATATCTGAAGGAGAAATAACATAAATGCAAATTTATATCATATATTCTTACATGATACCAAAAGACAGAATCGTCACATTCAGAATGCTTTTGGTCTTAGATTTCCCCTATTTGGGTTTAACTGTAGCCCAGTAATAATAACAATAGGGTAGAGATGTCAGATCTGGCAGTTTGTCAGTTATGATGACAAGGGTCCCAACTGGACAGCTTGTTCATGAGATAAACATGTAAGTGGCTGAGCGCTCCACAGACACACTAACCCATAACATAGTTCTTAGGGAGATTCAATGTGACACAGAATGCCACAAGGCTGGCCCTTTTGAATTACAGGTACAACTCATTTTTGTCAGCTGAGTGGACTGGAGCAGCATGAAATAAAGTCTTGCTCAAAGTCACAATGTACTGCCAGAAATTGAACTCATGACCTTATGATAATGAGCTGAACATTCCTAAATACTTAACCAAGTGCCTTCATGATGTTAGATCTAACAACATCAACAATAACTGTTACCCCATACACATACACAGAAAAGAGCGAGAGAGAGAAAAAGGAAAGGAAATCAGATCGAATCCTGGAAATGAATTACTTACAATTCTTTAAAAAGTTCCTCAATATCGGTACGAGGACAGATTTTATGATAAAGATCATAAAACTTATCAAATGTGAATGCAGCTCGTTCAATTTCTTCATTCTATGGAAAACAACAATGACAACGTTAATTTAATTTCATTAATTAAACCAGTTCATGCAGGAATTATAAAGATTCCATGTTTATTCATGTATAATTCACACCATTTCATACTTGAACTACACTGGGGAAACCAGGGTATGAATTACAGATGGGGCCAAAGCTATGACTATGAAAGGAAAATAAAAATTTGTATGAAGATCTAACAGTGAATTAGGAGCACCGCCTTTAGGCGAACAAATCAACCCCAGAACTTATTCTTCGAAAGCCTAGTAACTTATTCTATCAGTCTCTTTTGCCAAACCGCTAGATTACGGGGATGTAAACACACCAACAAAGGGAGCAGGTTGTTTTAGTAACACTTACTTTCCCACCAGGCAGTCCTAAGTCTTTTAAACATTGCATAATCATTTTCTCTGTTCTTCCAGATGCAAATGTACGGGTGATACTGAAATAATAATAATAATAATAATAATAATAATGATAATAATAATAATAATACAAAAATATAAATTGTAGTTTTGTTTTAGCTTGAGGGCAACCTAGGTTGAGTAGAGCTATGATTAACCATTTAGCATTCAAACCGGTCAAATCCGACCTAAATATCTTTCATGTTTTGTGTTCAAACCAGTCAGATGTAACTTCTCACACCTGTCCTACAATGTCTTTCTAAAAATAAGCAATCACATTATGAAAATCTTAAAGCTACAAGATAATGCATGATTAATTCAAAACAATGTGGATGAGTAAGCAAAACATTTGACAAAGAAATCTGAATGCTTAAGGGTTAAATAAAAGCCAGAATGTACAGGGATGGTTGCATCCAGTAGGACCCTTTGAAGCAGATGGTTGAGGATTCTAACCCCAACACCAGGGCTGGCCCTGGGGTTGCTGGTGTCCCGGGCAAGCTGAACTCCAGCGTGTACAAGCGTGTTGTGGAAATTGCCTTGTCTTTGTCACGGTCTCCTTGGCGCCCCCTAGGACATGGTGCCCTGGGTGACTGCCCGAATTGCTGGTACTTTGAAATGGCCCTGCCCATGACTTTCCAGGAATAGTGGGGCGGAGTGGAGGAAATGGATGGATGGCTGTATAATGGTTGCCATAGCAGCATGTGACATATGTCTCCTCCACCCACCACCCACTCACCACTGTACCTTAATCATTTGTTGCAATCATGAGACAGACGAAGAGGCTCTTACCTTCTCACCGGGATTTTACCACTGGGGTTCACCATTAGACAAAGTTTTAACCAACTGAAAGAAAAAAGAAACAACATCAGTAAATATGTTTGGTGTGCGAAGATGTGTGTGTGTGTGTGTGTTTGTATGATGTGATCGCCCAACCCCAGGTCAACCCTAACCAAGTGGACCTATGAATGAAGGCATACCCCTAAAAAGGAATCACATGTTTTTAGAGTTATCTGGGACTACATTAACTAATGCATTTCCTGCTCTTATTAAAGACTTGAGGGAGATTTGGTTGCCCTTTTCTAACTGGCCTAGTGATCATGTAGAGGTTCCCTGTGCAGTAGTTACCTGTGAATATTTCTGTACCTTTTTTTCCCTCTCTCTTTATACATGCTTGCATACATACACACTTGTAGAGCTGCACTTGTGTTAATTCTCACAATAGAAAACCATGGAAACCCTTCGAAAGCCAAAAGATACTCTCAATGTATACATCATGTTTCCAACTGCTGTTCATTCATAAGCCAGCATTCACTTAAAACTAAGTACTTCAAGTATTTATTTCACTCCAAAATAATGTCTAAACACACACAAAAGTGCACGTGTGTGCTTCTGTGTCTGTGTGTGTATACATGTGTGTGAACAAGTGCATGCTTCTCAGCTGTATGCAAGACAGCCATATCACATTGACAGCATAGGTTCTTGTCTGATCACTGAAGTTAGGTAACATTGAGCCTAGGTAGTACTTAGCTGGGTAACCACTTGGGAAGCCTAGGTGCTGTAAGCATCCCTTTTTATTTCAAGGCAGTGCTCCAGCATGGCCGTAACCCAGCGACTAAAATAAGCAGAAGAAAAATTCATGCAGCCCTGCACGAATGTTATACACTTATACAGAATATATCAGGACCTGCAAGTTCATGCGTATGTATATATACACACCTACGAATGTATGTATAGCTGTATGAGGATATGTGTGTGTTTGCCAACAGTTGGTGTATCAACGCATGCAGAAGTTACATGCAAGTGTGTAAGAAAAGAAAACGATTGATGGCGATGATGATAATGTCAAAAATGATGGCAGCAGTAGTAGCTGCTGTTGCTGCTGCTGCTACTACTATTACTACTATTATATGAAGAAGTGTATGTGTAGTGTACTCACTGCTTCTTTAAACATGTCATAGGACAAACATGTTTTGCTTTAAAATTGGTTGTCACCTTCCTTAGACCTTCACACCACATCTGGAAGAGAGAGAGAAACATAGAAAAGGTGAGACAAAAGGAGGGAGGACTTGCAACACATGTGTGTGTGTGTGTGTGTGCGTGTGCGAATCTGAGCATCTGTGCATGCACGTATGTGAGTGTGTCTGTGTGTGTATGTGTATATGCATGTGTATGTGTGCGCGAAAAAGCTATAAAAACCTTGCCAAAACTGACGTCACCTTTGCTTGTGCCACGTAAAAAGCACTAAGTCCCCTCTGCTGAATGGTTGATGTCAGGAAGGGCATCCAGCTGTAAAAATCCTTCCAAAACACTCACAGAGGTCCAGTGCAGGCTTCTGCCTGGCTGGCTCTTGTGAAACTGTCTCACCCATGCTAGCATGGAAGGCAGACGTTAAACGATGATGATGATGATGCTGATGATGATGATGACACCGGATATATGCACCTACATATGTTTTAATAGTCATGAATGTATGTGTGTGTGTGTATGTTCATCACTTAATACATTCATACAGCCATGTCTTGCTGTATGTATATGCGTTCATGTGTATATACACCATGTATACGTATAGGTGTGTGTGTGAAGCCGTTTGCTCCTAAGAGTACTGAGTATATACACTTCCACTGCGTTTAGGTGTGGGAGAGGTCATGAATATATACACTTGTACATGTATGTATAAGTGCCGGCATGTATGTGTGTATTTGTGTATCAGTACATCTATACATGCATACATGTGTACGCATATATCAGTGTGTGTGTGTGTGAGTGTGAGATCCTGAAACTTTACACCTACACAGGTGTGTGTATATACGAGTGTTCCTGCATGCTGCAAATGTGCGTTTGTATGCATGAGTAAGTACAGCTAAGCAGACTGCATCAGTATACATGCAAACATGTGGGTGCATAAGTAGGTGCACCTGCACATATACGCATAAATGTTTGAGTGTGTGTATATATATACACATATGTCTGTGTGTGTGTGTATGTGTTTAGCAGGTTGTCGTCTCCTTGCGTTGAGTGCAGTGCTCTTTCTTTTCTTATATTTAGTTTTTCTTTTTTTTTTGTCTGATAGAGAATCCTGAAATAGATTTTCCAGTTGTGTGTGGATATATCTGTACTGGTTTGTATGTCTACATTTGTATATGTATGCTTTAGTGAATGTAGGCATGTATGTATGTGTATGTATATCTATCTATATATATATATATAAGTATATGCATGTGTGCACCAGTATTAAAGTAAGGCTGTAATTGCAATGGTTACTAATCGATACAGCAGAAACAGGTATTGGTATATTTGTAGCTGTATCATCATCATCATCATCATCATCGTTTAACGTCCGCTTTCCATGCTAGCATGGGTTGGACGATTTGACTGAGGACTGGTGCAACCGGATGGCTACACCAGGCTCCAATCTAATTTGGCAGAGTTTCTACAGCTGGATGCCCTTCCTAACGCCAACCACTCAGAGAGTGTAGTTATATATAAAAATATATATATAGTTATATATAAATATATATATATATATAAATATATGTCTATAGAGGAATTAAAGATAATGCTATGCTACCTTGTAATAATCCTTATTATTCTTATTCTTATTCTTGACACATATATATATATATATATATATATATATAATGTGTGTGTGTATATATGTATAAAGTAGAATTAAGATTCAGTCGAATTAGGTACTTAAACTGGGGTACCTTGCTAGTTTGGTATAATCCGCACACGTCAACAAAATTATTTGAATATTGAATATCAAGACTCCACGTTGGGGTATTTGTACCCAATATTCCTGTCATAAACATAGACAATGCAACCCAGCTAACTGAAGATATCCGTTCTTGGTAATTCAGACAGGTACTTTTTATAAAGGTACTTTTTATGAAGGTACTTTCTATAGTATTTCCAAAGAGCAGATTCCAAGTTAGGTGAACAGAATATAAATTTGACGCCCCCCACCACACTATTTTTCCCTCTGCTAGTCTCTAAATTCTAGTAGGCTTAATAAGATATGTATTATTTTCTAAACTCATTCTATAACAAAAGGAAACAATGTAACTATTTTGGTTTCTATTATTGATGGAAATTTGCTAAAAATAGTCTTTCCTTTATGTTTGAAATATATATAGTCATCTGATGAGACTGGCTTCTTTCAAATTAATGTAATGTTTACATTAATTAATTAATTAGAGTCGTTTGAACCAGCTGTAATGTATTGACACCTGTACATCTTTATTACTTATTTACCTTCTATATGCTGATTTTTGGAGCAATGGCTCTGATTTTAGAAAATGGTATTATATACCCTACCTTATCTTAAACTACTTTAAATTGTACCTGTAAAGGTGTGAACTTGCTAGCCACCTTATTATTACTGTATATATAATGGTAATAATACTACCTTATTTAAATTTTCCTTCTTTACGATAGTTTCTTTTAAACAGAGCGGGATGTTTAAAGTTAGGAATGCACAAAAGCTAATGTAGTGAATATTTTAGAAATAGATGTTAAATGCTGTTTTCAACTGAAGATCTATATATATATATACATACACACACACATGTATAGTTGAAATTTATAGAAAAACAAAAGATGAAGACAGGTGTATGAAGAACAAGCAAGTGTATTAGTTTGATGCTCAGGAAAAATGAAAAAGTCTTTCCCGTTCCGAGCCTATGCTCTTCAACGGAAAGGAATAAGAGGAAATAAAGGGAGGGAGAAGGCAAAAAAAATGTGTAGAGTTCAGCGGTTCGTTTATGAATATATTAGAAAGAAAATAAAGAGCAAGCAAAACAAATGGTATTCTTTCTTTCTAAAAGTATATTTTCCTCCCACTCAATGTTGAACCACTTATAGCCATTCATTATTAGATAACCACAAAACCACTTTTGTTTTTGTCACAGTTCAAGTTGGAGTTCTAATGGGAAGCCATCCTGAGTACTTATTGTCTATGCCTGTTAGATTATGTCATCAGATGTAATTGCATCTGTGCTTTATCCATGAATGTAACCCTAATCACATGTCTTCACACTTTTTAATTTATACAGCAACATAATCCATCTCTTCAGACTCACTCTTAAATGTGTTTGCAAACAATACAACCCCTTTTACTTGACTTGTTGTAGAATGGTGTATATTTAATAACACACCTCATTAAATTGCCTGAACTCAAATATATTATACATCCATGCTTGAATGGGTGACACAAATGACACAAATTTTAACTTTATACTGAAACCCAGAATGTTTGTACAAACACAGAAGCTTTTATTTTCCGTTTGTTCTTGACTGTCATCATAAATACCACAGCCATCTTGTTCAAAACAAGCTCCAAAATAGGCACACAAATAACAAATAAAAATTAATTAAAAAATAATCAATGGTCCCACTAGCATAGCTGGGCGGGGACATAGGGACGGTCTGCACTGGGTGGCTATTTTAAAGGGGCAGCACTTTCAGGTCTGCTGTAGGCAATATATGTTTTTTTGTGGGGTCTGGGGGTGGCAAACAGAAGGGCTGCCCCCAGCAGCACACACTCTAGCTACCCTAGTGAATGGCCCCCTAAATGAGTATAGATATATTTAAGACAAACCTTGGCTGTCTCAGCATCTCTGGCAATCATTGGAGTGTAATTGATGTTTACAAGATCAAGCCCACTGCAGATTGTTACCGTTCTGCCGTCTAATGGGCCAGATCCTTTGCCCTCAAGTTCTGTCATGGTTTTCATTTCCTGCAAAACAACAACAACAACATTAAGAATACAAGAAAAAGAACAACAACAACAGTAGGAACTGCAATGACATTTTAAATTCTTCAGCACATAGGTTTGTGTTTGGTGCAGGAGTGGCTGTGTGGTAAGAAGCTTGCTTCCCAACCACATGGTTTCAGGTTCAGTCCCACAGTGTGACACCTTGGGCGAGTATCTTCTACTATAGCCCTGAGACAACCAAAGCCTTGTGAATGGATTTGGTAGACAGAAACTGAAAGAAACCTGTTGTATAGGAGTGTGTATGTGCATGTGTGTGTGTGTGTGTATGTGTGTGTGTGAGTGTGTGTTTGTGTGTCTATGTGTGCATTTGTCCCACTCCACCACCACATTTGTCAATGTAACCACACATTAGTGTGGTTACAATCCCATAACTTAGCAGTTAGGCAAAAGGAATCAGCTCCTGTCGAATCCTTCCAACCCATGCTAGCATGGAAAACCGACGTGAAATGACGATGATGATGGTGGTGATGAGATAGACATGACAGACTTCTGCATAGTTTCCATTTACCAAATTTACTCACAAAGCATTGGTTAGCCTGGGGCTAGAGTAGAGGACACTCACCCAAGGGGCTCTTCAGACAAAAAAAAAAAACGAAAAAGAAAGAAAAATATGATAGAAACAAACATTAATAGTCAAATGCAGACATACACAAAAGACCCACAAACAAAACACACATACACAGGTGTAAACAAAACTTCACACATAGCATTATGTGAGTATAAGCACACAGACACACACACAAACACACATGCAGAAAATGCTTTATAGTATAAACACACAAAGCATACGCATATACACATACACACACACACACCTACCTCTGTAAGTGCGGAGGTGGAGCATAATGCAAGCACCCTTAATTAGAAACTACCCACAAACTACGAAGTTGGCACCCTGTAATTTGAGGCAATTTCCACAAACGAGATTGTAATTAGCTAATTACACATTAGCCACTGGCAGATCAAAGTGTTGCGGGAATTCCTCCCCATAATCCAAGCATTAATCAAGTCTTTGAAGAGAGGAAAGAAAGATGAGAGGGAGAGAGAGAGGGAAGAGAGGAGGAAGAGGAGGAGGAAGAGGAGGAGGAAGAGGAGGAGGAAGAGGAGGAGGAAGAGGAGGAGGAAGAGGAGGA
>NC_068991.1:2912574-2916196 GCF_001194135.2 Octopus bimaculoides | reverse complement strand
AGAGAGAGAGAGAGAGAGAGAGAGAGAGAGAGAAAAGAGAGAGAGAGAGAGAGAGAGAGAGAGATAGATAGAGAGAGAGAGAGAGAGTTGCTCTGCTCCACTGCAGAGTCTGTTAGTGGCTGATGCCAGCAACCAGCAGCCAAACAGTTTGTTCTCAGTGAATCCTTGCTGTGTCCAGTGCCAGCACCATGTGGCCAAAACAGCTGTACCAGAGTTCCCTTAGATCTATAACACATTGCTTACTCTGGGGACTGTATCTAATATTCTGCTTTAAAATCATGGGATATTGTAGTCCTGTATAACTTTAAAAAGCTAGCATTGTGGTGATTAGTGAAGGCCAAGTGGTTAGGACATTGCACTCATGATTGTAAGATCACAGCTTCAATTCCTGGATTGGATGAGGCATTGTGGTCTTGAGCAAAACTCTTCATTTCACATTGCCTTAGTCCACTTGATTATAAGTGAGTACTAGCAAGAGCTGGGAAGTTGACCCTGTGAAAGACTGGTGTCTCATCCCGGGTGAGTGTTGTAATCTCAGCCCCTTATAACACCATGGAAATTGGCTTAAGCTCTGGTCTGATGAATCCTAGGACTCATACTTGCATGTACAACAGGCTTCCATACAGTTTCCGCCAGCCAAATCCACTCACAAGGCTTTGGTTGGACCAAAAATATTGCAGAAGACACTTGCTCAAAGTGCCACAAAGTGGGGCTGAATCTGGAGCCATGTGGTCAAGAAGCAAAATTCTTAAGCACAGAGCCATACCTGTTACAAACAACATGTCTATGACCATTAACAGACTTTCAAAATGTCTCCTCTCACTCAGACATTTCGACAACTACTACAACATTCTTTGTTCCTAAGAACATAATGATTGTATCGTAGCACCTCACTCCAAACTAACCATACCTCACTCCAGACTAACAACACCTCACTCCAAATTAACAACACTTCACTCCAAATTAACAACACCTTGATTCAAATTAACATTGCACTCCAAACTAAGAACACCTCACTCCAAACTAACAACACCTCACTTCACACTAACAACAGTATCAATAGCTACAACAATAACTAACAACAACTGCACCACCACCACCACCACTTGTAGAAGTATCTCAGAATACAAAAGTTGGCAAGAGCTTACATTTATCTTGGGTACTGTTCCAAGCCTGACATCATTGATCTGTGTACACTCCAATACTTGACCTTCCTGAAAGATGAACAAAAAAAAAAAAAAAATAAGTGAAATAGCAAATTATAGAAAATATGTCGATGGGTAGAGAAAAGCATTTAAGAACGGAGAATGCAAATCATCCGAGAATGGATAAATGTTTGATCAATTGGTATCCGCTTCCAAGAGGGATTTATTCTTGTTTTGCTTCTCACTGTTAAACCAAAGCTGCAAATGGACCCTTGAAAGTTCCTCAAGAATTTATAACAGTTTTGGGAGATGAAAAGCAAGCTACAGGTTGCTTGTGGGATGAAAGACGACTAATGCAGTAACATATCCAATGAATTTATTTAATATATGAATGCAGTGATGGTTAAAAACCTTCGGCTACGGTAAATTTTAGTGAGGAGGAGGTGACCGTTCAGGACTTGGTGTCCTTAGTGAATAGTCAATTGCTACTAGGCCTGTTTTTATTGGAAAATTTGTGAAAATGTTAGAGGGAAAAGTACCAAATCTAGAAGAATGGTCTTAAATCTAAATGTCAACAAAGCCAACATTTAAGTAATTCTTAGTAATAGAGAACATAGAAATGGCACTACCTTCTTGGAAATGGTTTTGTCGAGTATCTCAAACAGGAATAAGTTTAGGAATTCAATATTCTATTCTCAGTTTAAAATAATGAGTTGAAAGTTCTTAGTAGATTAATAGATTAATTGAAAAACAAGCTTTAGTCCTTTAGTGTTCAAATTATTCTGCCAAGTGTAAAGCTTATTTTTACTCTTTTACTTGTTACAGTCATTTGACTGCAGCCATGCTGGAGCACCACCTTTATTCATATTATTTTGAATCAATCATGTAATGTGTCATAGCTTTGAGATTTCAATGATATTATTGTCTATTTTTGAGATGACTTTGTAGGGTAGGTGTGAGAGGCTAGACCTGGCCAGTTTGAACTTAAAACAAGAGGCATATTTGTGCCAGATATGACCATTTTAATGTTGAAAATGTAGAGAAGTTGGTGTTGTTTGGCCACAGGTCAGCTGATATATTTATAACCAAATATAATCCTGCATGACCATCCAATCAATTTTTTTCCAGACATACTCAACAGATACTTTAATTTTTTAAAGATATTTGGTTGTGTAATTTGAGATAGAGATGGTTGCTATTTCTAATAGGCTGAATAATCAATCATGTAGAAGTTGCTTTGCTGCAAGAACTGCCATAAAGGGACTTCAAGAACAACTGAGATGGGTCTGGGAACAATTGAGAAACTAGTGGAACTTCCACAAACAGAAACACGCACAGAGCTATCAAGATGAAATTGCATTTATTTAATTGAAGAAATTAATAAATTAATCATTTAATTTCATAACAAAATAGTAAATCATCATCATTTAACATTTGTTTCCCATGCTGGCATGGGTTGGACGGTTTGACAGGAATTGGCAAGCTGAAGAGCTGCACCAGGCTCCATTATCTGTTCTGGCATGATTTCTATGCTGGAAGCCCTTCTTAATGCCAACCTCTTTACAGAGTGTACTGGGTGCTTTTTACATGGCAATAGTTCCACATCGGTGCTTCAGTAACCCTTAAAAATGTTGTGCATTTGTTTAGGTCAATATGACATTTGAGTGATGGATAATTGCATAGATATGCACCTGCTTTGTAAAGAAAGGCAAAAGCTGCTCAGAAGCAAATTCCAGTTCACACTCACAGCTAAAAGCTTTCTTGTTAAAGAAGTCTTGCACTTTCAGCTTTAATGTTCAAAAATTCCAAACGAGCTCTGCTTTTATGAGTTTGTGGGGTGAAGCTAAGAGTCTTTAGCCATCTGCAGACCATCCATGGCACATAAAATGATTGAAAATGTCTGCTTTATGTGGTTGTTTGACCTGCTAGAAAATGCAGCCAAATGTCCTCCAAAAACACCCAACCACTTCTGGAGTCTGGTGGAGCCCCCTCAGCTTACCAGCCCCGGTCAAACCGTCCAACCCATGCCAGCATGGACAATGGACGTTAAATTATGATGATGAATTAAATATTATTAGGAATTGTATAAAAGAAATCAGAATATTTTGTGAACTGTAAAAGTAAAACGGATTTTATTGCAGATAAATTTTAACAACAAAATCTTAAATGGTTCCTAGTTTAGAATTACTAGTTTCAGGTGCAGCATGCCTGAAAAAAGTTGGGATGGTCAAAGCTGGAATGCTTTTAATCATGAATCTGTTTGATCAAGGCTGACTTAGATCTAAACAATACTTTAGCAGATGAGAGAGAGAGAGAGAGAGAGAGAGAGAAGGTGTGTGTATGCTTACCTTGCCATCACTTTTCCAATAGATAAAGAATCCATATTCATCAACTTGTACATGGCAGTTGTATTCCACTGTGTTACTTTCCTGAAGAAAAGAAAAATGAAACAAAAGACAAAAATAAGTGGAAGTTTC
>NC_068991.1:2910866-2912415 GCF_001194135.2 Octopus bimaculoides | reverse complement strand
TCTCTCTCTCTCTCTCTCTCTCTCTATAAAATTTATTAACTGGAGAGTTATTTCCGGTCTTAGCGCGTCAGATTGAAGACATTTGAAGGGATACACTGAATGTAATTTGTAGAACTCTACACGTGCTGCATTTCGAGTGGACGTCTTATGTCTAGTTCTGGAAATTATATTTTTAAATCGACAGACTAGGCCGCTGATGATCCTGCAGATATTTACTTACGTAAATTTTAACAGGTGAAACCATGGTTAATCGGTTTTTTTTTTTTTTTTTTTTTTTTTTTTTTTTTTTTTTTTTTTTTTTTTTTTTAGTATTTTTTCATTTGTCTTGCCCTTTTACAGTCTGTTGTGTCGCTAATTTTTTACTGAGCACATATTTCTTCGTGGTTAGATGATTCGGCATCTATTTCTAGCATATAGGAGTCTACTTTTGCTGGTCATTCCTCTTATTTTTGTATGTAATATAATTTTAATCTTCGGATTTTTTAATATACTAGACCACTGGTTTTAATGGATTAATATCAATTTCTACCCTTATTAATAAATTTTATATATATGTATGTATGCATATGGGTATGCATGTGTATGTATATATATATATGTGTTTCTGCATATGTGTGTGTATATACATATATATATATATAAATGTGTGTTTGTGCGTGTGTAAATATATATATATGTATATATATATACACACACACACACATTTACACGCGCAAACGCACACATACATACATACATACATACACAGAGTCATATTATGGAGTGAGGAAGGAAAAGAGATCTAACTGAGCCGATAATAATAAGATAATAAGAGGAGAGTGTTTATTGGTGGTGGTGGTGGTGGTGGTGATACCAACAGCTGGAGTGGTCCCAGCAACACTGTCACAGGCAATGTTTATACAGGAGGGCCAGACAAACACACACACACACACACACACACACACATGCATATATACACACACATGCACACACATTGCAGTTTATATGTAATGATATATAATCCATACATATACATACATGTAAGCAAACAGACACACACATGCAAAGACAGCTGCCACAGGCAAAAACTCACACACTCATGCAAACAAACGTACACACACACACACACACACACACACACACAGACTCTCACACAAAAACATATACACTTTATCTTTATTACATATATCTACAAACATGTATATACACATACATACAAACAAATACACACACATATATACATACATGTATATACATATATACACACATATGCACATACATATACATACATATACATGAATATATATATATATGTGTTTACACAATTACACACACATGCATACATATATACACATACATGTATACATATATCAACACATTTATATATAAATATATTCATTCATACAGACATGCATATACACACTACATACATACATATATATATACATACATACATATATACATACACATACATACATATATATATACATATGTATCTATGTATGTATATACATATATATGTATGTGAAAGTATATATATATATATATATATATATATATATATATATAT
>NC_068991.1:2902600-2910787 GCF_001194135.2 Octopus bimaculoides | reverse complement strand
ATATATATACATAAATACATATATATATGTGTGTATGTATGAATGTATGTATATATGTATGTATATATATATACATATATATGTATGTGAAAGTGTGTGTGTGTATATATATATATATATATATATATATATATATGTGTGTGTGTATGTATGTATATATATAAATGTATGTGAAAGTGTGTGTATATATATATATATATATATATATATATATATATATATGTATGCATGCATGTATGTATATGCAGAATGCACATATATACATACATATATACATAGTGACCTAAGTAGAGACAGACAGACAGACAGTAATGGAGAAGCAGAGAGGGTATGCAATGGAGGTGCAACGCAGCTGTGTCTCTCCCATACTTCAATACCTTTGGCTGTGAAATGTTTTACTGAGTGGTCTACCAACCAGTAAAGTGTTATGTCTACACCATTCACCACCACCACAAACAACAACAACAACAACATTTATTTAGACCATCAGCACTAACTCTAATACCAACAGCTGATAGCATTACTCTAGTCATTTGGCAATACTATTACCACCACCACCACCGCCGCCATCTACAGTAACAGCTGATTAGTCTAACAATACTACTAACTACTGATTGCACTACCACCTTCATCTAACACCATCGCGACCACCACCACCACTATCATCACCACCATGACAACCACCACCACTACAACTGTTACGACCATCGTCATCGCTACCACAACTGTTGCCTCTGCCACAACCATCATCACTGCCATCACCATCATCAGCACCACCACGGCTACCACCACCACTAATACCACTACCACTATCATCATCACCACCACCACCACTACTACCACTGCAACTAACACTAATACTACAACTACAACCACCAGAACTATCACCACAACCATCACCACCATGATCACTACCACCACCATAACCACTACTGCTGCCGCCAGCACCACCACAATCACTACAACCACCCCAACTATCGCCACCACTCTCACAATATACTGATACTTCTGCACAGCCTCACAACACTGCAACCATTACAATGTCACCTCAGCACTTTCACACGAATCAACCAGAGACGCTCTACTTGGTTGCTCAGTCTGCTAGAAACAGCAGCTATATTGCTTTTAAATCACATTCAACTCTCTTCAAAAACACAGGAAGGACAGACTGGATAAAGTAGTCCAAGATACACTGTGCTTGAAGAGAAATAAAAGCAACAATTGAATAGTTGTAGGCCTTTGATCATTGGTGCTGCTTGATCAAGGCCGACCTAGGGCTAAACAATAACAAATGTTACAATTGTGATCCATGGAGGGTACCTCCAGTAACAGAAATAGCAGTCAAATTAACATGTAGGAGTGGGTGTGTTGTAAGTAGCTTGCTCACCAACCACATGGTTCCGGGTTCATTCCTACTGCATGGTACCTTGGACAAGTGTATTCTACTATAGCCTCGGGCCGACCAAAGCCTTGTGACTGGATTTGGTAGACAGAAACTGGAAGAAGCCCATCGTGTATGTATATATGTGCGTGTGTGTGTGTATGTGTGTATGCATGTGTCTGAGTAAGTGTGTTTGCATGTGTATATGTATGTGTGTGTGTGTGCATGCATGTGTGTGGGAGACACAGAGAAAGAGAGTATGTGTGTGTGGGTGGTTGAGTCTCCTTGTTTTGACATTGGAAAATATTGCTTTGCATGGAGACAGGGAAGGGCATCCAGCTGTAGAAAATCTGCATCATTAAACTCTGTCTGACCCATGCAGGCATGGAAAAATGGATGTTAAAACAGTCATGATGACGTGTGTGTGTGTATAGCTGTGTCGCAATGGAAGTATAGGTGTGCTCCTATGAAAGAGTAGCTGTGCCACAATGATGTTATGGTCATTGTGTAATCCTAGGTTGACCATCCCTGAGCACAGTTATTATCAAACGGTTCTAGCCATGACCATCCCATCTCTTTTGCTTTTTCCCAAATATCTAACACATGGGGAACCATTGTCTGAGAAATTTCATCTTTTTAAGATGAAAGGACATTTAAAGAGCATTTGGCTGTGATTTCTAGCAGTTCGAGCAATCCTGGTTAGAGCATGTAGCAGTAGAGTTATGTTGAACTATGTTTAGTGTGGAAAAGTATGGAAGAACATACATCATCTGTTAGGCTTTTATTTTTTCTCTCACTCTCCTTGACTTTAGTAAAAGACACTGGCTGGGTATGGAAGGTGATACATTGTCTGTTAGGATTTTACCGTTCCTCTTTTAGCACCCCACCTCACTTCTTGTCTATCTGTGTAGCTATCATTTGTTTTGCATATCTCTGTTCGTTCACTTGAATATTTAGTCATATATTCATATATCTTTGTCTACCAGTCAGTAAATCTGATGGCCTGTTAGCTCATTAGTCTGCTTGCCTGCTAGCCTGTCTGAGTGTCCTTCAAGTAGTCAGTCTGTCACATAATTTATCTGCCTATCTGTCCGATAGTCCAGTCCGTCAGACTGTCTGTCACTCAAACAGTCAACCAGTCCATCTGTCAGACAGTCAACCAGTTCGCCTGTCTGTCAATCAGACTGTCAGTAATGCTACCTCTATATTTACCTGGCTGTTTGAACCTGTTTGTCTAACTCACTCTCAGTTTATTTGTTTGCTGACTTTTCCATCTATCAATCGTTCTGACTGCTTGTCTGTCAATCTA
Source organism: Octopus bimaculoides (assembly GCF_001194135.2). Lineage (NCBI taxonomy): Eukaryota > Metazoa > Mollusca > Cephalopoda > Octopoda > Octopodidae > Octopus > Octopus bimaculoides. Next base: position 2,908,097 of record NC_068991.1, on the reverse strand, counting down.
CCTGGCAGTCAAAACTACCTAGCCATCTATATTAGTTGACTAGTTCATCCGTCGACCAACCTATCAATCCACTTTATATGTCTGTGTCATGATTTGAAAGTCCAATATAATTTGATATACTGAGTTCTAGTGAGTTTTGAATAAATTAATGTGTAAATAACCACCAAAGGAGAGTGTGTGTGTGTGTGTGTGTGTGTGTGTGTGTGTGTGTGTGTGTGTGTGTGTGTGTGTGTGTGTGTTTATTTAAATAATTGTCAGATCAGCTCAAGAAAGGACCTCCATGAGTGGGACCTTTTTGGCATGGCATTTGTAAACTGTCCAAGACAGATGAACTAACAATAATAATAATAATGATAATAATAAAACTTTCTATTATGTGTACAAGGCCTGCAATTTTGTGGGAGGGGACATGTTGATTACATTAACCCAGAATTTCACTGGTACTTATTTTATCGACCTTGAAGGGATGAAAGGCAAAATTGACCTTGGTGGGATTTGAACTCAGAATGTAAAGACACAAAATTCTGCTAAGCATTTTGCCTAGCACACTAACGATTCAGTCAGCTCACTGCCTTAATAATGATAACAATAAATTATAAGGCTTTGAAAATTTGGGGGAAGGAGGCTAGTCAATTATATCGACCCCAGTGCATAACTGGTACTTATTTTATCAACTCCGAAAAGGTGAAAGGCAAGAATTTGAACTCAGAACATAGTGATAGGCGAGATACCACTAAGCATTTCGTCCAACATGCTAACGATTCTGCCAGCACACCATCTTGATGATAATAATAATAATAATAATAATGTGCATGTATGTATGCATTTATATATGTACATATGTATGCATCTATGTATGTATGTGTGTATGCATGAATGTGTGCATATATGTATTTATGTATGTATGCATATATGTACGCATGTATGCGTGTGTGTGTGTGTGTGTTGCTATACAGCTTACAAAAGCAAAGAAAAATTCCTCAAATTCAAAAGTGTAAATATTTATTGTAGGGTTGATATGGCAAGTAGTCTTAGAACTGCAAACACACACACACACACACGCACACAAACAAGCACACACACACACACACACACACAAACACACACACACACGTGCGCATGCACACACACAAACAAACACACATTCTGGGTCTGTGTATAAAGGGAATTTATGTATATTTTATATATGATAATAATGTGTGCATATGCACACGCTCACATGTGCACACATGCACACACACACACATACAGATAGAGCCATATTTACACAAACCAAATATTTGTGTACTAAACATTGTGTAATACACACTTACATATATATATATGATGATATATATACACACACACACAATTTATTTCTATCTTTACTCCCTTCTGTTTCTATAAAATATGCTGTGTGTGTGTGTGTGTGTGTGTGTGTGTGTGTGTGTGTATCATTCTCTCTTTATCACCTACACACAACACATGCAAATGTATTTCACAGTATAAAATCAAATAAGAAAAAAAAAATAAAGCAACAACAAAAAAACATACAAACAACATTTATCCAGTCTCTGGTTGAAAATCTCTGCTAAATTTAGAAGACAGCGGCGCCATCTACTATGTAACTATTGATTTATACCTATTTTGGCTACATTCTGTCCGACCAAGTCCAAGATGCCTCCATTAGCACCTATTTCCATTAGAGTCACTGTCAGTCTATGTCTGTCTGCGTTAACACTTTTGAAGCATTATCTTCTTTGGGGGTGGGCCAGCAAGGAAGGATTTTATGCGGTTGGTTAACCTGCTAAGAACCAAATCTAAATATCTCTCCTATCACTTTTTAAAGTTTTAAAGAGAAAGGCACAATTGATAATGTATTCCAAGATACACAATGCCAGAAAATAGTAACTAAATATCCCTCCTGTCACTTCTTACTGTTTTAAAGAGAAAGACACAATTGATAATGTATTCCAAGATACACAATGCCAGAAAATAATAGCTAAATATCTCTCATGTCACGTTTTACTTTCTTGTAGATGATGTAGTCCAAGATACACAATGGTTGAAAATAATGACAGGATGGACATACATAAGTTATTCCAACAAGATTTTGCTCAATTATTAGTGGGTGCCAGCCATAGAAACCATACCAAAGTAGACCCTGAAACAAGGAACAGTCCCTCCAATTTGTCAGAATTATTTCAAGCAGTGAGCTGGTATTTTGCACACCGACCCCCATTCGACCTTTTGGCTATCATCGATACCGTGTAATTTCTCACCGACCCCCTAAGGGGTCCATCAGATCCCCTTTGGCGACCCCTATGCTAAAGGGTTGAACTTGTTTTAGCAAGAGTGGAATGGACAATTAGTATAGGTTGGTCAGGACTCAAAGGAAGGCACCCACACAGCAGAAGAAGACCAAAAAAAAAAAGGGGAGAAGTGGTGCAGTTAGATTGTAAGATGTCAAACGTTATGGATGAGTAAACGAAAGACTAGGATGACTGAACAAAGCTTTATAAGGAAAGAGCCCTTTATTCGCTGCTTGATAGGCTAGAAATAACAACTAAATATCCCTTGCCTCTTTTATTTCGTTTTACGAGTTTCTTGATGACCCCACTGGTGTTATTGCCACATAAAACGCACTTAGGACACTCAAAAAAAGAAGGGGTTAGCATTAGACAGGGTCCCCAATCATAGAAATCCTGCCAATGCAGACACTGGAGCGGGGTGCAGTTCTCTAGCTCACTATCTTCTTTCAAACTGTCCAACCCATGCCAGCATGGAAAACAGACATTCAATGGTGATGATGATGATGTCTGTCAAAATTCACAGAATTTGTTTCAATAAATTTTTAAAAGAATGAAGAATTTTGTAAAATAACAATTGTTATTAAACTGATGTTTGTAATGAAATTAACAAGAAATTTTGACGAAAGCTTTTAATTTAGAATGTTTTAAAAGACTAAGATTGTATGATAGAACCAAGGTTGGTCTCTGGTGGAATGCTATCAAAAGAGTTAATTTACACCTTTCCATCTTAAAAAAAAATAAATATCTCACCTTGATTAATCTGGTTCTAAATAAACTGTCTGCAATTTACAATTCTTTTTGGTTATTTTTGTGTGTGTTTATGTGTGTGTGTGAGTGTGTGCAAGTGCATGTAATGTACATGCAAGCCTGTATGCATGTGTGCGTGTGTAAGCATGTATGTGTGTGTGTATATGTGTGCAAGCACATGTGTGAATGTATGTAATGTGCATACAAGCCTGTATACATGTGTGTGTGTATATGTCTGTACATGTAAGTGCGAGCAAGCATGTGTGTGTCTGTGTGAGAGTATGTGAGTATATGTGTATGTATGTATCACCACAGAAGCTCCCTTATATCAATCAGCACAAATTGCATCAATCACAAGACATTACATCAATCATCAATCGGCATATATTACATCCCTTTCCTTCTGGCCAACTCAGACAGAATCATGATGATACTGTATGTGACAATACTGTAGGTTACTGAATTACAGGTACACCCCACCAGGTGTGCTTCAGCACAGTTTCCATCTATCCACTTTCACTCATAAAGCATAGATTAACCTGAGGACCTGAAGATATAGAAAATGACATCAGCTCAAGGTGCCATAGAGTAGAATTGAACCTGAGATCTCATGGTTGTGAAGCAAACTTCATAACCATTCAGCTATATGCTACAGACAAAATAATTCTAATTTAAAATGAGGGGGGATGAAAGAATAAAGAAAAACAAAGAATGCTTTATTCACAATGTTGTATATTGAAATTGTGTCAAATTTGAAGCTAAAGTTTATGAATCTGATAAATAGAGCAGAAAACCTCTTCTTAGATATAACATTTTAGTAAGGAGATTGCTTGTGAATAAAGGAAATTTGTTACGGAAAGTCAGTGAGAACACAAGCACTTGTTATGATTGTAAAAAGAGGTGTAAACAAGAAGAGTCGGAGATCATGGAGTAGAATGTTATCATTGAAACGCCTGTGTCTGGGATTCTCATTTTTAATACCCGGACCAGATCCCAAACCTGCATTTGGGGAAGGGGTGAGGAGCTGCACAAAAAAGATTTAAGACAAATCAGTTACACCTAGAAAGTTACCCTCCCAGGAACAAGTCCAGGCAAGGTTGTTTGTGGAAGACCAGCAGTCGCCCATGCATACCAGCCTCCCCTCTCCGCACCACTGATGTCATCCAAGGGAAAAGCAAAGGGGCCGATACGGCTTGGCACCAGTGATGTCACAACTCATTTCTACACATGAGTGAACGAGAGCAACGTCAAATAAAGTGTCTTGCTCAAGAACACAACACGCAGCCTGGTCTGGGATTCGAACTCACAACTCACAACATCATAAGCTTGACGCTCTCACCACTGAGCCATGAATAATAATAATAATAATAATAATAATGAAAGCAATAGATACAAATAATCCTTTCCACTTGAGTACGAGGCCTTAGATTTGGGGTAAAGGATTAAGTCGATTACATCGACCCCAGTGCGTAACTGGTACTTATTTAATCGAACCCCACCCTCATAAAAAAGGATGAAAGGCTAAGTCGACCTCGGCGGAATTTCAATAGAAATAGATAATAAAAGCAAAAGTAATAAAAATAAAAGAATTAAGAATTAATAATAACGATAAATATAATTGAACTTACCTCATCCCAACGGTCAAATGTATTTCCTTTTAACAGGGAATCCGGCACTGGGATGCGCCATTGAAACTCAAAGGGCTTGGCCATGGTGCCAGGAATGGTCCGTTGCCTCCAGGGACACTAAGCTGGGGTGGGGGATCAGTTATCTGTCAGAGAAGGAAAGAGAAAAATCAGATGAGTAACGAGAGTCACCAAAATAAGAAATAAAATACAAAGTAAATAATAATAATAAGAAGAATAATGACAACGACAACAACAACAACAACAATAATAATAATAATAAAAATAGCAAATGCAGTCGCAACGAGGATATTTTTTTTGTTTTCTGTCTGGTTTTAATGGTTCAAAGCATAAGATATTTACTTGCAGGACAAATGAGAAGTTGTGATATTCATGTATTTCACCTGAGTTGTTAGCATCGTAAATGAAGTATTTTCAAGTTGATATCACAAACCGGTTTGATTACAACTATCAACACACCACCACCACCACCACAACCACCACCACTATTGCTAGTACAACTTTCATCTGCCACCACCACCACCAACATAATACTCTGTATGGCCGCCACCACCTCTCCTCTCACTACTACCCCCATGAGCACCTTAAACAACTGGTGTTACAACCACCCTCATCACATGACAACACCATGAGAATAGGGGGAGCAGAATTATTCAACTGATTACCATAATTCTTTTATCCTTTAGTTGTACAACATAATGTAAACAGAAAGGACTAAGGTTCAATACCTGTCACATCCTCAAATTGACGACAGAAAGGCTAAATTTTTAAATTATATATATATATATATATATATATATATATATATATATA
>NC_068991.1:2900027-2902480 GCF_001194135.2 Octopus bimaculoides | reverse complement strand
GAGAGGGATGCCAGCATGGCTCTGTGGGGTTAAGAATTTTTCTTTGCAACCAAACAGTTCTAAGATCCTCTCCAATTGCATGGCACCATGCACAAATGCCTTTTACTGGAACCACTGGTTGACCAATATCTTGTAAATGAGATTTTGTGGACAGGAGCCGTAGAGAAGTGCCTATTGTATAGACATATGTGTGATGTATGTAAGCATGTGTTTATATGTGTATGTGGGTGTGTCTTTTGTGTGTGTGTATGTGTGTGTTTGTCCTCACCATCACTTGACAACCGGTGTTGGTTTGTTTACATCTCTGTAAGTTAGTGGTTTGGTAAAAGAGATTCATAAATAAAGTAACAGGCTTTAAAAAAAAAAGGTATTGGGGCTGATTTGTTTGACTAAAAACTTTCAAGGCGATGCTACAGCATGGCCACAGTCTAATGACTGAAACAAGTAAAAGATGAAAGATAAGGGATAAAAGATGCTAAAGACACACTGAGAGAAGACGACACCTAATGAGGACGATGATGATGATGATGATGATGACGATGACAATAATGAAGATGACGACAACAATGGCGATGACAATACCAAGGATGACGATGATGATGATGATGAAAATAACGACAACAATGATGGCAATGATCTATCCTGGCAGTTGTCCTTGAGCACTCCAACTCAAGACTCTCTTTGCTACAGAGAATTTGATGAAATATTCAGGTGCCGCCACTGTGGTTTCCACCTTTGCCACTCCTGCGATAAGACAAGACTCAAAAGCATGGCCAAAGGAACCAATTATCATAACTGCTATTATCATTCTAATATTTTCTTTACTTTCCTATTTACACACTGCAGGTGTTGGCAATAGAAAAGTGTAAACAACATATTCTTTTTCTCATTCAGGTGTGAAAACTTCAGATTTAAACATGTCCCCCCACCACCACCACCACCCTGCCCGGAAGATATTGTCCATTCAAAGCAATGTAGATTTATGTATTGCATTCATTTGGTGCCTAATTGTATTAACTGCTGTTGCTTTTGCTGAGGCTGTTGTTGCTGTTTAGTCTTGTGCTCATTGTTTAGCCCTAGGCCAAACCTGATTCAACAGATCTTATAATCAAACGATTTCCATCTATGGCCATCCAGCTATTTTTTGGGTTTTAAAGAAAACATTGTTTCTAGGTGTGTCTTCGAAGGGTCATTATGCCAGTAATAATAATAATAATACATGTGAAGGTGCATGGTTCAGTGGTTAGAGCAGCATTTCTCAACTAGGGTTCCCTGGAACCCTAGGGTTCTGCAAAAGGTTCCTAGGGGTTCCGCAAGAAAGAGTAAGAAACACAGACACAAAAACATACATACATATATATGGTTTCTTTCAGTTTCCATCTACCAAATCCACTCACAAGGCTTTGTTCAGCCCGATGCTATAGTAGAAGACACTTGCCCAAGGTGCCTCACAGTGGAACTGAACTCGGAACCATGTGGTTGGGAAGCAAGCTTCTTACCATACAACCACACCTGCACCTAAGATTGCACCATTTAGCATATCCATCCTTAATTTCAAGACAGTAATTGGTAATCTGAGGCAGGAAACTGGAAGAGGTGGTAGCACATCGGACAAAATGCTTTGAAGTGTTTCTTTCAGCTTTTATGTTCTGAGTTCAAATCCTGCCCAGGTGAACTTTACTTTTCATCTTTTTGGGAGTTGATAAAATAAAGTACCAATCAATCACTGGGGATCAATGGTGTTGACTTGTCTACCCTTCCCCTCAAAGTTGCTGGCCTAGAACCCTGCAATGAACTAGTATCCCTCTTAGGAATAATGTGATCTCAACCAAATATATGCCACAGAAACCAGTCTTATGAGTCTGAGAACTTGAGAAGAAAGGTGAGTTCTGAGAGATTTGGCTTCAATTTTTGTCATGTTAATGAACTGGAAGAACCACCAGTAAAGTTGACCTCAATGGGATTTTAATTCAGAATGAGAAGGGCCCTGACTAAATACCACAAGGTCTTGCCTGTCTTGCTCAAGAACACATCATGCTGCTGGGAACTGAACTCACAGTCATGAGCCAAACACCCTAACCGCTAAGCCATGCACCTGAGCAGTAACTACTACAACCTAAACACCATTTGTAGAACTGCTTCCAAAACATCAATAGCTTGATGTACTCTGAGAGTCCCCTGAAGTACAATGTAACCTGTTATGTAAGTAAGTGAGGACAATTTAAGTTTTGTGTTCCACCCTAATTAAACAACCCTGGTAGTATTGGTGGTGGTGGTGTTGTTTGGGACGAAACAGCTTTAAAAGTGATGTGTTTATTATATTGTAATGTGTGAATGTGAAACAGAGAATGGTGGTGGTGGTGGTGGTGGTGGTAGTAGTGATGGTGGTGATGGTGGTAGCAGTAATGGTGGTGGTGGTGGTGGTAGTAGTGATGATGATGGTGGTCGTGGAT
>NC_068991.1:2897038-2899999 GCF_001194135.2 Octopus bimaculoides | reverse complement strand
GTGGTGGTGGTGGTGGTGGTGGTGGTGGTGGTGGTGGTGGTTAGGTCTGTAGAAGTACAGAGAGCTCATGTGGAGCCATGTATATTAACAAAGCGACGCTACAGCTTGGCAATGCTCTACATAACATGAATTAGAAAATTTTACAAATTAATACATGCACGCATTCATACACACACACACACACACACACAATAGAGGTGGGGGTATGACAGGAAACAAGTGGCAGGGAGCATTAAAAAAGCAAAGAAAGGAAAGAACGAAACTGTGTCAGAGTGTCTTTTGTGTAGATGTGAAATGGAAAATATTTGTGTGTTGAGGGGAGGGGCTTCGTCTAGATTTGATTTTTGTCATTTGAATAGAAAAAAAGTCAAACTACAAGTAGAAATAATATTTGCAAACTAAGTCATCAACCCGACCAACCCCTATGAACAGTGAACTCCTGATTAAACACACGCACACATATACACTCACATACATACACACGTGTGCACACATACATACACATACTTACACATATACACATACATATTGAGATTGGCACTCAGCCAGTTATGGTAACGAGGGTTCCAGATGATCTGATCAACAGAACAGACTCGTTGTGGGATTAACGAATCCTTGACAAAGTTCTGAGGGAGATTCAGCATGACACAGAGTGTGACAAGTTAGGACCCCTTTGAAATTAAAGGTACAACTGGGACAATGTGAAATAAAGAGACTTGCTTAAGGACATATGTCACCAGGTATCGAACCCAGGACCTTATGATCTTAAACTGAATACCCAAACCACTTGGCCACATGCTTTCCCCTATACACATAAATATATATACATATATACACATACATACATCATTATCGTCATTGTTATTGTCCAACATCCATTTTCCATGCTGGCATGGGTTGGAATATTTGCAGGAACCAATAAGCCAAAAGTCTGTGCCAAACTCCAATGTCTGCTATGGCATGGTTTCTATAGCTGGATGCCCTCCCTAATACCAATTACTTTACAGAGTGTACTGGGTGCTTTTTACGAGACACTGGTACATCTAGGGTTGCCAAGAAACTCGCAAGACAATGCCTACCATATTGTGAAAAAAAAAATACTTTGGGTCTCAAATGCAATGTTTGACCATTCTTACATGTTTCAGTCTATTAAAACCTTTTCTGCCTGAATATATGTTGCAGAAACTGAAATGTATTTGGTATCACCTCACTTATTCTCAACCCCACCCTCGTCCCTCAAGGGCATGTCTCAACATAGGTATGTAGTGGAGCAGGAGGATAGCAATGACACAGTTGGCAAAGTGGAGGAGCAAATGAGAAGTGGGGCCAGGCAAAAAAGATGTCAAAGCGGCAATAATTGATCTCATCTTGAATCTCTGATGATCAGTTTTCATCAGTTTGATCAATTCAACAATGAGACTCATTGAATTTGTGAATAAGTGGCTGAGTATCCCAAGACAAGCATAATCTTTAACTTTTTAGCATTCAGATTACTCTGTCAAAACTAACGTTTATCTATTCTCACTATTTTAACTCAATGATTCGTTATCTCAGAGCTTTGAGATTTCAATGATGTGATTGCTTGTCACATGCCCTCGAGGGCTTTTCTCAGCACATCTTTGCCGCCATCTCTCACACCATTGCTCTCTTTATCTCACTCACTCGCTCTCTTTATCTTACTCTCTAAACTTTCCCTCCTTTCTTTCTCAACTGGGGTATTTCTGTATCTACTCTACCCTTGTCCCTCTTCACCTTTAATCTCTCAACTGGCACAAACCGCCACCCCCACCTTTATTCTACTCTCCCCTCTACTCCCAGGTGAGGAGTTTTGTCTTGCAAGTTGCTCGGTGACCTTGTCCATGCAGGTGCCACGTAAAAAGCATGCAGTACTCACTGGAAAGTGGTTGGCATTAGGAAGGGAATTCAGCCATAGAAACCCTGCCGAAACAGACAATTGGGGCCTGGTGCAGCAACTGGCTTTGGCAGCTCCCTGTCAAACCGTCCAACCCATGGAAAACTGACATCAAATGATGTTTGTGTATCTTTTATGCCATCAAATACAGTACACACACATACTCACCCTCTTAAGGGGTTTTAGTCAAAGAAATCGACCCCAGGACTTAAGCTTTGTAAATCTAGTACTTATTCTATCGGTCTCTTTTGCCAAACTGCTAAGCTACTGAGATATAAACACACCAGCATCAGTTGTCAAGTGATGGCAGGGGGACAAACACAGACACACACACCTAAATATATACATATATACACACACAACAGGCTTCTTTCAGTTTCCAGGTACCAATTCCGCTCAGAAGGCTTTGGTCAACCTGAGGCTATAGTAAGTGCCACGCAGTGAAACTGAACCTGGAACCATGTAGTTGGGAAGCAAGCTTCTTACCACACATGTATACACACACACACACACACACACATAGGTGGTGTGCAGACTAATGGTTAGGGTATTGAAGTTTGTGGTTAAATAATAGCAGTAGTAGTAGTAGTAGTAGTAGTAGTAATAACAGTGGTGGTGGTGGTGGTGGTGGTATTATTATTATTATTATTAGTAGTAGTAGTAGCAGCAGCAGTAGTAGTAGTAGTTGTACTGGTAGTGGTGGTGATGTTGGTGATGGTAGTAGTAGTAGTAGTAGTAGTAGTAGTAGTAGTAGCTATTGTATTAGTGAAAGTAGTATTGGTTTTAAATTGCAGTGGTAAGTGGTGATCAGTGATGGCCATGGAGGGAAGGTACATGGTGATACAAGGACAACCAATTTCTAAATTCCAAAATTTTTCCTCTCTCCACAGACGGGAGGGGGGGCGCTTATTATTTGAGATTTCAACGAAGTAATTGTTTAGGCTTAGAACGACATAGCAGGGTAGGTGTGAAAGGCCACATCTGACCTGTTTGAACAGAAAACAGGTAGAATATTTGAGGCTGGATACGGATGAAATAAATGTTAAAAG
>NC_068991.1:2894698-2896982 GCF_001194135.2 Octopus bimaculoides | reverse complement strand
GGTGGTGGTGGTGGTGGTGGAGCTCCACTGTCAAAATTCAACCTTGAAGAAAATGTGAGGAGATGGCTTCTTAGCGTCAGAAGATATGTTAAACAAATGGCATGCAGGAAGAATGAAGCAGTGAATTATATAGCATCATGGAAGATTCTGTGAAATGGAAACCAGAATAGGAATCGCTCGCTGCAGCACATCGGTTTGTTAATGAGTAAAAATTGAAACTTTAGAAATTCAGAATGTACATATATTTATAGACTGGCTGATCATAATAATAATAATAATAATAATAATAATAATAATAATAATAATAATAATCATGTGTATATATCTGTATTTATATGTGTATGTGTTTATGTGTGTATGTAGGTAGGTATGAGAGAGTTGAAGTTAGTGTTATTAAGAAAATTATCAAAAATAATAAATATTATATACTGGGGAAGAATTTGATATATCTGTAGAGTCTGTGTAATTTATTAGACAGAAATAAAGAGCAACTGGGACTTTGAAGTTTCTTCGACCACAGATCATCAGTCTGTCGGATAAGCTTTACTGGCAAACCTTCAAAGGCACACCATACATATGTATATATGTATGTATGTGTGTTTATATCAATGTACGTATGTATGTATCACTCGTTACTCTAACTCTCATCTGTCATTCATGTTCATTCCATGTAATGAAAGATGGTACTGGAACTACTTATTTCCCATACTTCCTACCACTGCCCTTATAATTTTCACTTCTTTCGCTCACCTTGTGACCCACATGAGGTATCGAATCAAACCTTTTTGTACTTGATGCACTCTGTTACCACCCTTCCTGCTGTCCTGCCAGTCATCACTCATTCTCCCCAATGCCACATGTTATTGCCATCCATCACTTACTCTTACCATTGTCTAACTGCATCATTCTGAATCACTCTGTTTCCACCTTCATACAATAATTCCTTTCCTTAATCTTCTCTTATCCTTCTTTCACCCATTTACCCTTTCAGCCACATTGCTTTCAGTGATCATATGATCAGACATGCTTTGTAGTGAAGAATTTTTAAACTTTCAAAATACAAGACAACCTCTCTCATGCTGGAATCACAGTAACACGAACCCTGTCTGCTCTGTAATGGTTTGGCAAATTAAGGAAGAAAATCTAGGGTTGAGAGGGCCTGCCTTTTAGTTTCATCTTGTTGGGGACAAGACATCCCTTCAAGTGCCATGATACAATACATCCAGTGCCCTCTGTAAAGTGGCTGGTTACAGAATTGACATCCAGTCGTAGTAACCAGACCAAGAGTAAAACAAAGGAGATGTGGTCTTCCAACTTATCTTAACCCCCAATTAGAACTGCTTGGATCTTGAACTTTTCATTTCATTCCAACATCAAGTTTCCTGTAACTGACTTATTTCCTGCCCTCAGAATTGCTGGCCCTCTACGAAAATTATTATTATTGTAAAGGAATAAATTCATAAATTAATGAATTTAAATTTCGCAGAAATATAAATTGGTTCTATTTATATACATATGAATGAAATTAATTATGAGTTACTAATATACATTGACATAAGACGGGGGGAGCTGGCAGAATCGTTAGCACGCCGGGCGAAATGCCTAGCAGTATTTTATCTGCTGTTACATTCTGAGTTCAAATTCTGCTGGGGTTGACTTTGCCTTTCATCCTTTCGGAGTCGATTAAATAAGCACCAGTTACGCAATGGGGTCAATGTAATCGACTTAATCCCTTTGTCTGTCCTTGTTACACAGGGTGCTATTTAGAGGTGATTTGGCTGTTATTTCTAACAGAGTGAGTAACTATTAATATATTATTTGAGGCTGTTGTTGTCGTTGTTGTTGTTGTTGTTGTTGTTGGTGGTGGTGGTGGTGGTAGTGTTGGTGGTGATAAACACATTAATAGCAGCAGTAATATTTGCAAGGAGCATAGTTTAAATCAGCTACATATAATGTTACAACCCTAACCACCGTCACCACCGTCACCACCACCACCACCACCTTTATAAACCGTTTCTTTTCCACCACCATCATCACATAACCACCACCACCACCACCACCATCACCATCACCTTTATAAACCGTTGCATCTCCACCACCACCGTCACCATCATTATCATCATCACTACCTGCAGTTATTAGTGCATTCCAGAAAACTGCACCTGGTGCAATTATTTGCAGGTGTTGACACAAACCTAGCAATGGGCATAGTTACTGTACAGTGCTATCTGCAACACTATTTCCCTGAAAGCCATATGGTAAGGTGTAGGGGGTCGGAGTTGGC
>NC_068991.1:2889686-2894131 GCF_001194135.2 Octopus bimaculoides | reverse complement strand
CGGCAAATAAGAGAAAATGCAGAGGATACAAAACGATATGCATCAGTTGGTAGACATTCCAGCGTGTCCATTCATTCAAAAGTATTAGAAAGTATTAGAAGAGTGCAAACACATGTAGTAGCTATGTGTTACAGATATATATGTGTGTGTGTTTGTGGTCTGTGTTTGTCTCCTCACCATTGCTTGACAACTGATGTTGGTGTGTTTATGTCCCCGTAACTTAGCAGCTTGGCAAAAGAGACTGATAGAATAAGTACTAGGCTTACAAAGAATGAGTCCTGGGGTCGACTAAAGGTGGTGCTCCAGCATGGCCACAGGCAAATGACTGAAAAAAATTAAAGAATTAGCTGCATGCACAGATGTGGCTATGTTGTTGAGAAGCTATGTTACAAAGTGACACAGTGGTCAGTGTTACAGAGTGATACACAACAGGTTACGTTACAAAGTGACACAGTGATCTGTTACAAAGTAATGTACAGTGAGCTATGTAATGTTACAGAGTTTGAGACATAGATAGGTTTTAATGAAAGAAGTGTCTCTATTATTTAGAAAGCTATGTTCCTGACTGATATTTGTGTGCAAAGCATTTGTCACCTTCACAGAATAACAATTGCCAATCTGTTTACATTGCACAATGAAAGCCACAGTTCTGGGTCACAAAGAGACACCTACCAGCTGGTCTCACAGACTGAATCACATAAACCTAGTTTTTCGTTTACCACCTTATACACACTAACCTCAAAATACTTTCAGGTAGACAGGAGAGAGAAATGGGAAGCTGTTCATTATTCTTACCAACAGCATTATTAAAAAAAGCAAAAGTAGCATGGAATGCATTTGACGAATAAAATAGACATCATTTTAGCCTTGAAGTTTTTTCAATGCTGAACGAACAAAAATATGCAACTTCTGTTTCATAAGATCTTTAGTGATAACAAATCAAATTTTCCTGATTATTTGACTTTAATTTATCTTTTTATATTTTTTCACTGTGTTTATGTTCTTGTTTTTCAGGTTGTTGAGAAGTTATATATGAATTTGGGATGTTCATTCAATTCCCAAGACATTTACCAGATAATTCATCAACTAGATTTTAAATTTTAGTTCAACACAATTTGAACATTCCAATCTCCAAACGTTTTCAGATACACCATTCCTACATACATGCATACATAGGTGCATGCATAGGTGTGTGCATGTACACACACATGCACACATGCATGCATGCACGCACACATACATACATACATACATTCTTACATACATACACACACGCATACATACACACACATTCAAACATATATACATACATAGGCATTAATGAAAATGTATCATATGAAGGCACTGTGAATAGAGATAGAGTGACCCAAAAATATTACACCAGACTTAGGAAACTATGGCAGTCAGAACTCTACTCTTACAATGAAACAATATCCCATAATGCATTTGCAGTACCAGTGCTGATTCCAACATTTGGGATACTTGATTAGTCTGTAGAGGAAATTCACTCCATAGATATGGAACCCACAAAATCCTGACAACAACTGGGAACTTGCACAGAAACAGTGATGTTGACAGGCTCTACCTAAGAAGAAATGAAAGTGGTAGAGGCCTGAGATCAGTGCAGATGGCCTTCGAATGCCGTATGGTATCACTCGGGCAGCACCTGCTGAACAACAGCAGCAAAAATAAATACATAAATGCAGTCCTGAAAAGTGAAGTGAGCAACATTGTATGAGTTGGCAGTGAACTCCTCAAGAAGCACTCTCTTCCTGATGATCTCCTATACGGTCCCAGAACAGCAAGGCTCCCTTACCTCAGAGAAGACCTGGATGGAAAGCACTCAACATACAAAAAAAAAAAAAAAACACTATGTATGGGTGTGTTGCCCGGAAACTTGAAGAAGACAATAGAATTGACATGAAGCACAGCATGCATCTCTTGAAAACAAGACCACTACATCACATTTCACTTTGAAGGCTGTGCATTTGCAATCCAGGAACTGGAGATTGTCACAAAGTACTTGGTGAACAAGAGAGACAGTGACGCTCTTGTAATCCCAAGATGCAACTGTATGTGTAAGCTATGTCATGTTTCTGTGGAAGACATCACGCATGTGACTAGCAGCTGTCCTAAAATGTTGTCACGCTGTTGTCGCTAAAACAATTTACAATGCCATCTGCAAGAAAGACTGTCCTGAGATAAACTTAGAAAATACCTCTGTTATGGAATACATTCATGTTATGGAATACACTCAAGGAAAACTGGTGGAATATTCCCATCAAAACTTCTGTCAAATGTAAACATAACAGGCCAGATAATGTTGTTTGGGACAGAGGGGCAAAGGTATGTGCCATCATAGAGGTCAGCTGCCCTGCAAATATAAATATCTCTTTGAAAATCAAAGAAAAAGAGGATATCTATGGACAACTGCTTCGAAACCTCCAGCTTCTATTTCAAGACTAAGAATTCATATTTCCTACCAATAGTAATTGGAGCACTAGGTTTTGTTAGTAAATGCTTAAAGGAGAATCTGGATAAACTGGGATTTTCAGAAAGAGAAATTGACCAAATAATTCGTACATTACAAGTGCAATCTGTGAGTGGAACAGTGAACATATGCAAGATTTTTCTCAAGTTCCAAATATGAATTTGTCTGTTAACTACATCCCAAAGATGGAGCTTTATATCTTAGTTGGAAACCGGCTCCCTCCTCAGTGGAAGATATATAATAATTAAAAAATAGAAGATACATACATACATATATACATGCATACAAACAAACAAACAAAAATACCCTGTTGATGTTGAAATTCGAATGAAGGAGTCTTAGATTTAATTTAGAAACTGGCTCTTTCTTTATTGGCAAGAAATCTTGAAATAAACTGAATATTGATGTACATGCACACACACACACACACACACACACACACACACACCTGTACACACATACATACACATACACTCACACATACATGAAGTTGATTACATCCTTTGTCATTCAATTAATTCATATCGTGCTCTGTATACACCCAACATTTTATTCTGCAACACATTGTATATTCAGCTCCAACAACTGATCATTAGCAGTGAAATGCTGCAGCAAAATTATAAGATATATATGTGTGTGTGTGTGTGTGTGTGTTTCTGTCCATCTTTCTATGTACATATGGAGATATATATATATATATATAATCATATATAGGCAGTTGGTGACCTTTATGTAGTAAAACACACAAAAAAAAATAATAATAAGCGAAACGCAGGTGCACAACTGAGATGAAGGCAGATCTATTTCTACCTTTAATGCATGTAAAGAAAACGGTGTTGTAGAAATGTATGCAGCATGTGTACTACAGCAGCATTATGCATAGCTTAAATACAGAGATTGAAAGGCAGGAGTGAATTATGCCTACCTAATCTACAAAAAAATAAAATATTTTGCATTTTGTGCAGAGTAATCAGAGTAACCTTCATAATTGTATTGAATTAGGTGCATATTTTGCCATAAAAGGAAAATGTTGCTATTGATCTATCTTATTCAAGGTAGGCACTGCCTACCTTGCCTACCCAGGTGGCACATCCCTGGCATATATAGATATATACACATATATAATACAAAGTTATTTTATTGCACAGGGGTAGAAATATAGGAAAAATACAAGTTGAAAATGCACTGAGAATAATTGAAATATGTTCATTATTAATAAATTTTTAAAGCTTTAACCGGTTTCTCAGTTTAAACGGATTTTCAAATAGTTTAAATAGAAAGGCGCGGCTTATGTTGCAACTGTCCTGCTTCTGACTGGTGTTTGAAGTTTGCCCTATTTTTATAGGGAGTTCAGGGCTCAAATTAGTATCTGTTTTGAATAGGATTTGATTGGTAAAGGATAGTCACATGATTGGTCTTAGAAATTTTTGTAGGCATTTTCAACTTCTATTTTTCTTTTATATATATATATATAAGTCACAATACATGGACTGAAGTAACCCAGTGGTACTCATCAAAAAACCCTCCTTAATGTGTCATTCTACAAAACCTATAGAATATATAGTAATATACAAGAGAAAAAGGTAAGGTGTGTATAAAGTCATAAATGACAGAGATA
This sequence comes from Octopus bimaculoides, assembly GCF_001194135.2. Classification (NCBI taxonomy): domain Eukaryota; kingdom Metazoa; phylum Mollusca; class Cephalopoda; order Octopoda; family Octopodidae; genus Octopus; species Octopus bimaculoides. Next base: position 2,890,022 of record NC_068991.1, on the reverse strand, counting down.
TAATAAGAGTAGACATTTTATCTAACAATAAGAAAATTCAAATAACATGACAAATTGTTTTGTAACTATAATTTCTTGTAATGTTGCATTGAGAATTTACTATTTAACAAAGCCTTTCTTTCACCTGGGGGTGTAGCTTAAATTCTACATTATTTGTAAAGAGTTTTTGCATTTTGCATTAATGCAGACATATAAGTGATTTATTTATTGTTAAATATAATAATATAAATTATTTACATGTTTTTAAGTTACAAAACAATTTGTTGTGATATCTGAATTTTCTTATTGTTAAATAAAATTTCATCAAACTATTTCTCTGTCATTTATGACTTTATA
>NC_068991.1:2884294-2889466 GCF_001194135.2 Octopus bimaculoides | reverse complement strand
GAAAACCTTATGATTGGATTTGGTAAATGGAAACTGAAAGAAGCCCATTGTATGTATATATCTGTATATCATCATCATCATTTAATGTCCAAGCTCAATGCTGACATGGGTTGAACAGTGTGACAAAATTCAACAGGTCCAAAAGCCTCTTTTAATGCTAATCACATTACAGAATATACTGGTGCCCTTTTGTGGCACCAGCACTAGTGAGGTTACCATGTAGCCTGCAAGACTAAAAGCCCCTTTGACTGAATGGGGCTACAGTAGAGAGGAAGGGAGGTAGTCTTTGGGGTTAGGAGAAAGGATGAGAACAGAACCTGGCCTGGGTATGATACCCTCCTGTATAACTGAGCATTAGAGTCTAGGTCAGAGAATCCTGTATACCTGAGAGCTTGAGTCTAGGTCAGAGAGAGAGCTTCATTAGCATCTGGTATGATGGTATGATGTGAGAGGAAGTCACTGGTACAAGAAACAAAAGAAGCAGAAACTGATAGATCAGAGGTTTTTATCAGATTTACATTTAGACACGGTTGAATGCTGATGTCAATGGCAAATGCATTGCCTCCTCCAAGCTGTTTGAGGATGAGAGCCCATTGGTAAGTAACATAAAACTGAGTATAGATACACATATACACCCACTCATATAGAGATAGGACATTTGAAGTTTATCAGAGACTGGAGTGAATGAAATGAGGAGTAAAACATAAAACGTATAAAATATAAAATTAAAAAAAACAGAAATTTGAAATTATTATCTCCAATAACTCATCTCAGATATTTGGAGATTTAGACATGACATAAGTGCTTTAAGTGAAGTGGTAACAAATTACACGGCAATATTGTTAATATAAATTTCATTTGACTGGGCAAAATGCCAGCAGAGAAGATAATATATACCAGCAGAAGATACTGGTTAAAGAGTACACAGTGTGCCAAAGCAGAAGTGTTTTGGTTAACAACACAACACATCCTGACATCCTGCATGTTAATGCAGTGTAATATAATTCCTAAAGGGCTTTGAGGAGCTCATTCCAAGCATCGATGTTATGTTGTTAAAAGAGATGGAGAGACACAAGGAATGGTTTGGGTTTTTTTCTCTTAGAAATTAATTCAGCATAACTTGGGGAACATTCCCAAAAAATGCCAGTATATTTCTGAAACGAGACACAGAATTAAGTGTGCAGCTGAAATATGTAAAAAAACATCTGCATTAAATTTGAAATCAAGACTTAGGCATTGGCAGGCTAATACTGTATCCACTTCATCATATCATTTCTACACATCCTGCACATTTAGCAGGAACCTTCCGTCAAAGAAGCCTTTACATAATTGTTCAACCTGCTAAAAATACCAGCCAAAGCACACCCTACTGCTATGAAAAGGGAAGGAAGCTTTGAACAAAAGAGTCCTTGAATTACAAAGTGACAGGATGGTCACATTTGGATTACCTTTGATCATAGGCCTATTTCACAAGGACTAAGTTGATTACATCAACTCCAGTGCGTAACTGGTACTTATTTCATCGACCCCGAAAGGATGAAAGGCAAAGTTGACCTCAGTGAGATTTGAACTCAAAATGAAAAGACGGACAAAATACCGCTAAACATTTTGCCCGGAGTACTAACGATTCTGCTAGCTCGCTGCCTTAGTAATAATGATAATAATAATAATGATATGGCTGAACCATTAGCCTGCTGGATGAAATGCTTAGTGGTATTTTGTCTGTCTCTACGTTTCTGAGTTCAAATTCCACCAAGGTTGACTTTGCTTTTCATCCTTTCGGAGTCGACGAAATAAGTACCAGTTACACACTGGGGTCAATGTAATCGACTTAATTCCTTTGTCTGTCCTTGCTTGTCCTCTCTATGTTTAGCTCTCCCAGTGGGCAATAAATAAATAAATAATGATGATGAAGGCTGCTACTACAAGTTGTTTTTTTTCCAATATGAGTTCCGTTTGTATGAGAGGGGGAGAGGGGGTGTTGAGGGGGTGTCATTGTGTGTGTAGGAGACTTTTATGGTTGTTGTAATCTGTTTGAAGAGAAGGAAAAAAGTTTGTGAAAAGCACTAAAGAAATTCCAGGCGGAGCCAGCAGAAAGGGGCCTCCTTATCAGCTGATAGCATTTGGCAATGAAATATTTATTGGCAGAACACAAGGATTTCTGGTTTATATACAATGCCAGGAATTAATCAATGAGCATTATAGTAGAGGAAATGGGAAGTGGTGGCGTTCATGCCTTTTTTGTCTGGCCATTAGATAATGAATTGTGAGGAGGTCAGCTTGGTTACAAACTTTATTTGAGGCTGATAACTTGCAGACAGGCCACTACGTACACTCCATGTTATAATAATGATAATCCTTTCTACTATAGGCACAAGGCCTGAAATTATGAGGGAGGGGAATAGTCGATTACATCGACCCCATTGTTTCACTGGTACTTAATTTATCAACCCTGAAGGGATGAAAAGTTAAGTTAACCTTGGTGGAATTTGAACTCAGAATATAAACACAAGTGAAATACTGCTCAGGCAGAGGTAATAATAATAATAATAATAATAATAGTAATAGTAGTAATAGTAATAATAATAATAATAGTAGACTGCGAGTTATCAGAGTTGTTATGATACTGGGAAAAATGCTTAATGACATTTCATCCTTTTTTTTACGTTCCGAGTTCGAATTCTGCTGAGGTCGACTTTGTCTTTCATCCTTTCGGGGGTCAATGAGATAAGTACCTGCCAAGTTGCCTAAGTTGCCATGCAGTGGTACTGAACCTGGATCCATGTGATTGGGAAGCAAGCTTCTTACTGCACTGCCGCCACACCTGTTCCTACATAACAGCATTAAATTATTGGACTGGTATTTACAATGGTGATGATGATGATGATGATGATTACTAACAATGGCCCTTGGCCTCACATTGTCCTTTTAGGGAGGGGCATCGTCCATTGCATAGCAACCCCAATACTAGACTGGTATTTGCTATAATAATTGATGGTAATAAAACACAAGAGCACATAATTTGGTGGGGAGGGGCCGAAAGCGTGGGGAGAGCATGGTTAATTGTAGATTGACAGCAGTACTTTGCTACTGCTACTACTACTACTACTACTACTACTACTACTACTACTGTTGCTGCTGCTGTTACTACTACAACTACTGGGTGTTCAAAAAGTCTCTCGGCAGTGAACCAGAAATCAGCCTAGGAAGTGTTCACATGGAAGTAAAAAAGAAATTAAATTTCTTTCCATACAAAGTGCTGACCATTCAAGAATTGAAGACTACAGATCATGCTAAATGGCTTCATTATTGTCATTGGTTCCAAAACTTTGTTACCAAAAAAGGCAGAGAGATGTTGTTCAAATATTGTCTATCCATTTGTAGGCCAACTCACTGAAAGTGAAACTAATAATGCATTAAGTCGATTACATCAACCCCAGTGCATAACTGGTACTAATTTTATCGACCCAGAAAGGATGAAAGGCAAAGTCGACCTCAGCAGAATTTGGACTCAGAATGTAGCGGCAGACGAAATGCCGCTAAGCATTTCACCCAGCGGGCTAATGATTCTGCCAGCTCACCACCCCAATAATAATAATAATAATAATGATAATGATAATAGTAATAATAATAATAATAATAATAATAATAATAGTTCTAAATTTTGGCACAAGGCCAGTATGTTCCTGGGGCAGGTTAAGTCGATCACATCAACCCCAGTGCAAAGTTGACCTTGGTGGGATTTGAACTCAGAATGTAAAGACACACGAAATTCCACAAGGTATTTTTTGCTCAGTGTGTTAACAATTCAGCTACCCACCCTTATACTACCCTGTAATAAAGATAATAACAACGGCCACAGTGAAGTTATGAACCTGCGGTACAGATCTTCCAAATACAGAGATGAAGGTGATGGAGGTGGTGGTGATGGAGGTGGTGGTGGTGGTGGGAGTTCAGCCAATTTGCTAAGGAGTTGCAAGAAGATAGGGAGTGGGTGGTGGTGATGGTGCGTGTGTGTTAGTGAGGTGGGGTGGGATGGAGGAGACGCATCAGATTAGTTCTTTCAGGGGTCAAGGAATTCCAATACCAATGGTAAATTTCCTCCTTAACATTCCATCATAATATATATATTTACTGAAGCCCAGACTCCATCTCACGTGCTCCCTTCAACACACACACACACACACACACACATATACAACCATAGATATACTAACCAAACACTCACTGATACACACCTTATCTAAATAACACTTAACCCTCTCTTTCTTTCTTACTTTCTCCTTTCTTTCTTTCTTTCTTACTTTCTCTCTTTCTTTCTTTCTTTCTTTCTTATTTTCTTTCTTTCTTTCTTTCTTTCTCTCTTTCTCTTTCTTTCTTTCCTTCTTTCTTTCTTACTTTCTCTCTCTCTTTCTTTCTTTCTTTCTCTCTTTCTTTCTCTCTTTCTTTCTGACTTTCTCCTTTCTCTCTGTGTGCCTTTCTTTGTTACTTTTCCATTCATAATTTTGGCACAAGGCCAGCAATTGTGTTGGGGTGGTTTAAATCAATTACATGGACCCCAGTGTCCATCTGGTACTAACTTTATTGACCCTGGAAGGAAGAAAGTCAAAGCCAATCTCGACAGTATTTGAACTCAGAATGTAAAGTCAGACAAAATGCTGCAAAGCATTTTGCCTGACACATTTGCAATTCTGCCAGCTCGGTGCCTTACTTCATAGAAACATCCAATTAGCATCAGTACTTTTATTATTTTTGACCCTGGAAGGAAGAAAAGTTAACCTTGACAGGATTTGAACTCAGGATATATAGGTCTCTAGTTAAACATTGTAAAGCATTTCAACAGATGCTCTTGTGATTCTGGGAACATCCATTTCATTGCAACTACCATTAAGTATTTCTGACCCTTTTTTCCACATTGTTGATGCGTTTATTTGTCCCCAAAGACAACCTTGACTTCTCCCCGTACCATAAACTATACAGAGCACACTGGCTGCAGAAGATTCCTACAAGAGATCATTATTTAAACAATGCCTTCATGAGATGGACTGCAGTCCATTTATAGACAGAGAGAGACAATGGTAGAATCTGAATGGGTTTGAAATGAAATAGACCTTGCGCGTGTGTGTGAGAGAGAGAGAGAGAGAGAGAGAGAGAGAGAGAGAGAGAGAGAGA
>NC_068991.1:2882533-2883272 GCF_001194135.2 Octopus bimaculoides | reverse complement strand
GTATAGACAGACAGAGAGACAGACAGACAGACTGGCAGATAGATAGATAGATAGATAGATAGATAGATAGATAAATAGATAGACAGATGGATAGATAGACACATAGATGGATAGATAGATAGATAGATAGATAGATAGATAGATAGATAGATAGATAGTGATAAATAAGACACACACTCACACCTGTGCCTATACTCTGATGTGGAGTTGTGTGGGTTAGTTGTTAGGATGTTGCAGTCATGATAGTAAGATTGTGGTTTCAATTCCAGGACCAGGTGGTGCATTGTGTCCTTGGGCAAAACACTTCATTTCATGTTGCCCCAGTCCACCCAGCTGGAAAAAAGTGAGTAATCCTGCAACAGACTGGCATCTCATCCAGGAGAGGAGTATATATGCCACAATCCAGGAAACTGGCATTCTTATGATGGGCTCAGGGTTCAGGAAGAACCTTTGACCCCTTGATGTATATTCTTTTATTTTTTTATTTGTTTCAGTCATTTGACTGCAGCCATGCTGGAGCACCACCTTTAGTTGAACAGATCGACCCCAGGACTTGTTCTTTGTAAGCCTAGTACTTATTCTATCGGTCTCTTTTGCCAGACCGCTAAGTTACGGGGATGTAAACACATCAACATCGGTTGTCAAGCGATGATGGGGGCAGGACAAACACTGACACACAAACATATACATACATACATATATATATATATACATACATACATACATACATACATACATA
>NC_068991.1:2880409-2882067 GCF_001194135.2 Octopus bimaculoides | reverse complement strand
ATATATATATATATATATATATATATATATATATATATATAGTTCAAATTTACAGGAAACAAAAGAAAAAGACAGGTGAGGGAACAACTGGCAGGTGTGTTAGTTTGATGCTTGAGAAAAATGGAAAAGTTTTTTATATGTATACATACGAATATGTACATACTTACATTTATATGTATATATGTATATATATAAAATTTATGTTAATGAGAATACATATATATTCATGTGCAGATCCATGAATACACAAATAAAAGAAAATTAACAAAAGAAGGCAAAAAATTACAATATCATTGAGAGCACTGACGTTGAGTGCACACTATAACATGTTATGACATGTATTATATGACATGACGTCTATGGGATATATGATATATCACATGATGTGATATCCTTAACCTTCAATCATGCTATATGTTTGTGGTCCAGCAGTTGGTTGAGAGATCAGTTAGACAGTTTACACCTTGAGAAATCTTACATAATACGAGCCAAATGAGGGAGACCTCTATGTGGTCAGTCAGCCGGCTAGAAATGGCAGGAAAGATCTCCCATGAATTTTATATCTGTGGTGTATTAAAAAAAGAATGATATATTGGTGGACAAGGACAAAGTTGTCTTTGATAGAAACACAAAAATGGAATAGACAAAATAAGCTGACTGGCTGGATGGATATAGACAGACAGATAGACAGACAAACAGGCAAACAGATAGACAGACAGACAAATAGATAGACAGACAGATAGATAGATAACAGACAGACAGATTGATAGATAGATAGATAAATAGATAGATAGATAGATATACAAATAGGTAGATAGATAGATAGATAGATATACAAATAGGTAGATAGGTAGGTAGATAGATAGATAGATAGATAGATAGATAGATAGATATATTAGCTATATCCTAACACAATTTCTGCTTTACACCTAACATTAAAGTTGGCCTTTAGCAGCATACTGGTGTAATGTGGTGGTGTGGGATGTAGTGGTGACGGTGGTAGCGGCAGTGTGCGTGTGTGGCAAGTTGCATGATGTTGTGAGTGACATGGGGGATTGTCATGTTGTTTGTGTGTGTGTGTAGTGTGCTGCATACGTGTGTTTATTGTGCAACGTATTGTATGCATGTGTGTCATATTATGTGTGTATTGTATGAATGCACCTCGTGTGTGTGTATGTACATTGGGATATGAATGCGTGTGTGTGTATGCATATGTGATGCACATTATCCATGTTCTTGTGTGTCTGCAAATGTATGCTGTGTATGTCATGTGTGTGAAATAGGTTTTGTATCATTATGCATGTGTGTGTGTATGTGTGTGTGTGTGTGTGCATGCATAAGAGTGTTTGTGCCTGCATGTGTGTGGATGTGTTTGCATCCGTGTATAAGGATATACATGCATCTGTGTGTGTGTGAGTGTGTCATGTATGTAAAGGTACATGCATATGTGTCTGCAAGTGTAAGTATGTTTGCCTGCGTATACATACATGTATGTGCATGTGTGCATGTGTGTGTGTGTATGTGCGTGCTCACACGTGTGTGCTTCTTTGTATGTGTTTAATTTGTCAATGTTATAACCAGGCCAGATGACTGTTATAGACTTAGAAGTGGGGGGGAGAAAGGGAGTTAAGGTACCAAAGAGAGTGGGAGGTTAAGAA
>NC_068991.1:2877272-2877850 GCF_001194135.2 Octopus bimaculoides | reverse complement strand
TATATATACATATATACTGTGTGTGTGTGTGTGTGTTTTCATGTTTGTCCCCCACCATCGTGTTGGTGACACTGTGCCTATGTGCCCATAACTTAGTGGTTTGGCAAAAGAGACCAATAAAATAAGCACCAAGTTTAAAAAGCAAAGAAACACATGGGGTAATTTGTCCAACTAAAACTCTTTAAGGCAATGCCCCAGCATGGCCACAGTTTAATGACAGGAGCAAGTAAAAGAATACACACATGCATAAACACACACATACATGTTTATGTATATATATACATGTACACTTGTGTATACTCACAGATATATATATATATGTATATATATATATCCATATGCACACAAATGATAAGTGCATGTGGCCTTTATCTTCCAGCTTTGCTCTATCTTGCAGCCGGTTTGTGTAAACCGTATTTCCATCATTTAAAATACAAATGCAAATGTAATTTTATACATAACATACATACATACACTTGCAGCACACATACGCACGTACACATGCACACACATGTATATATGTATACCTATATATATAAATACACATATATATATATATATATATATATATATATATA
>NC_068991.1:2871068-2877262 GCF_001194135.2 Octopus bimaculoides | reverse complement strand
GTTCTTTATCTTTCTTTTTTTTGCTTCTTTTGTTCTTTGTTTCTGTTATTTTCATGTTCCTTTTGTTGTTGTTGTTGTTGTTTCTGTCTCTCATGGTACACTGTTATAAGTCTTGAAGTGTTTCTATTATTTCTGCACTTTGGTAAAATAGTGGCTGTAATGATGGTTGTGGTAGTGGCAGTGGTGCTGAAGATGGCTGTGATGGTGATGGTAACAGTGGTAGTAGAGGTGTGGCAGTATTGGTGGCGGCGACGGTGGTACCAATCACAATGGTAATTTTTAGCAATTATTGTTTAACCTCAGATTGGCCCTCATATACCTTCTGGCATATATCAAAAGGTAGTCCAACCATGACCATCCTACTTTATTTCTGTATCTTAGCGAATGTGTGTTAGCTTTTTAAAATGATAGACTATGATTTGAGGGATTTGAGGGAATCCCCCTGTTGGCTTATTGTAGTTGGTGAGTGTACTGAAACTGGTGGTTAGCATTGGAGATAGTGGTACTGGTTGATGATGGTGCTGTGTGTGTGTGAGTGAGTGTGTGTACATGTGTGCGTGAGAGAGAGAGAGAGTGTGTGTGGTGGGTGCAAGTGGTAGAGGTAACTAACTCATCCATACTTGTCATCAAGTATGACATCATAGCAATATGCTCTGCAGTATCATAGCAGTATGGTCCATGTCTTTACACCTGTTTCAGGTACCAGTATAATCATGAGCAGGCACAAACATCTTGACTTTCATGTCTTTGACTCAAAGATGTATCAGCTGAAGGGGTGAAAGACGTCTGCACTCCAGTACTTATTTTATTGATACCCCCCACCCGCCCGCCACCAAAAAGGGGTAGGATTTGACCTGTGAATAAAAATACCTCCATCAATTTGAAAGATGAGGTTTCAGATGTAAAATTGACTGAACTATTGTTTATTGAATTAGTGGACATGTGGCTGAGTACTCCATAGGTACTTGTACCTTTTATGCAGTTTCCAAATGGGATCAACATTATGCAGTGTGTGACAAAGCTATCTCCTTGAATTACAGGTAAAGTCCAGCTGAATGGCTTCCACACAGCCTCCATTTTCTTGATTTCACTGGCAAGGTTGAGCTCAGCTCCAGTGGCATTGGTAGAGTGTGTGCCACCAGGGGTACCTCTCCATTATGTCACCCTCCCCTGGGACAATACAGGCTTCAATAGCAGATCCAGAAGTGTCTCTCCTATAAAAGCATCACCCAGGGCAAAGTGACCCTCCATTGCCCCTCCCTGTCCCAGCTTAAAGGCTTTCTGCTAGATGTCCTTCATTGGGACTGAACCATCAACCTCATGATTACAATATCCATCCTGTATCCACACTCATACATGGATACATGGACACATACACACAAACATTAACCATATTTTTGCACACACACATACATGCACACACTCTTAAATTGACTTGTGTACATACTATGCACATTTCTATGCACATATGTACACACATGCACACACACACATATACACAGCACATGCATACAAATACATCAAATGGCAGCATTCACAAGCATGGACACACACACACACAGAATCGTTAACAAAGTCATTAATTGATGGGTTAGCATTTCGCATCATTAATATTCCAAGCTCTTTGATAAACAGTCTTCATATGACTGGGTATGAGAGTCTTTAAAACTTTCAAAAGCTATTAGTGCACATTCTAATCATGTGATCAGTAGATCTACATGTGATCATGTGATCATTAGACATAAACACACACACACACACACACACACACACACACACACACACACACACAATCAAGAGGAATGGCAATTTGATGACCTGCTGACCTATTCAACCCATGTCAGCAAAAGAAAAAAAAGAAAAGAATGAATATCACATGATAAGATCTTTTTAATAATCATATTATTAATCACATACACACACACACACACATACATGTATACACACACATGCATGCATATATGCACACACAAATATTGAAACAAATACAAATATATTAGCCATGAAGGGAGACCATAGATAGACACTTAGCATACTAGAAATAGCAGCCAAATCTCACTCAGAATTACACTCTTCTATCTTGAAGCAAAAAAAGAAAAAAGAAAATAACAGACATGGCAGTCATTTCTGGAATGCCTTCCATGGTAAGTTGACTCAACCAAGATCACCTGGGACTAGACAATAATAACAACACATGCACCTCCCCTACAGCCAAATGGATCAATCACACAACTTACCATCGCTCGAATTACAAATAATTTTGAATCAGACAGAAGTGTTCAAAATATCCACAAGAAAGGTTTTGGAAGACCATGGATATTAGCAAGCCCCCACTAAGCAAGAAAGGGTACCAGAAACATGTTGCCAGTTTTCATGAAATAATTAAATTCTGTCTTTAGATTCTACTAAACTTTGGAGAATGAAATGCATTTTAATGAAACCTGACTTTATAAGCATTCATTATATTTCTCTATATTTTGGCAGGGTGTATATAACCAAATATACAAATATATTTATGAATACACATCATCATACTGTGTTTGGTACTACATAAAAGGCATCTGTGCTGGTGCCATGTGAAAAGCACCCAGTGCACTCTATAAGGTGGTTGGTATGAGGAAGGGCGTCCAGCCATAGAATCCAGGCCAAAACAGACAATTGGAGCTTGGTGCAGTCCTCCAGTTTGCCAGTCCCTGTCAAACCGTCCAACCCATGCTAGCATGGAAAACAGATGTCAAATGGTGATGATGATGATGATATATAAGTGTTGGGGTGGACTGATTAAAAATTCTTCAAGATGGTACCCCAGCATGTCTGCAATCCAATGACTGAAACAAGTAAAAGGTAAGTACTTCCACTAGTTTCAGTCTATGAAATTCCAGTCACGTGGTATTGGTCAAGTGGCAGAAATAGTAAAGGACATCAGGTGACAGCATCCATGCAGTGACATGAACTCCATACCACATGGTTTGAAAGTAAAAATCTCAACCACAACACAATCATGTCTGTGCCTGTACATTCAAGTCAATATGTGTGCACATATATATATATATACACACATATATCTTTGTGTATATACATATGTATGTATATACATATTATATACATATATATATGTGTGTGTGTGTTTGTGTGTATTTACATACACACATATATTCTAACATTGGACACCTTGTATACACACCATCATTTTACTTTTCCATCGGTTTAACACTGTATTATCTACCATCCTTTTTTTAATTTTTATTGTCAATGTCTGTTTCAATGGCTATTTTCTGTCTGATATAATTATGATCTACAGTACTTGAGACACAGTACGTAGCCTTGAAACACATTTCTTTTATTTATTGCTAGCAAACCTCTCAGCATTGAACAGTTGTATAATTACTTTACTGTCTCACTATAATAGGACTTCATTCAGATGAAACACTGAAGGCCTCAACCTTGCTTTCCTGTTTCAATTCTGCAGGGAGTGGGAAGGGGGTGGGCTACAAAAGGAGGGGTGGGTGGGGTGGTCAATAAAAGTAGGTAATAATAGATACTGGAGTATTTGGGTCGTGCCATTTTATCCATAGACACTCACCTCAGCTTTGAGATCTAAATTGGAATGCTGGAATGCAGCAGAGAAATCCTTCATCGTTTACTTGTTTCAATCATGAGACTGTGGCCATGCTGGGGCACCACCTTGAAGAAATTTAGTTGAATGAATTGACCCCCAAGTACTAATATACTTTTTAAAACCTGGTACTTATTATATCATTCCCTTATGCTGAACCACTAAGTTATGGGGACATAAACACCCCAACACCGGTTGTCAAGTAATGGTGATGGACAAATACAGACACACACACACATACATAGATAGATATTTATATATATGACAGGCTTCTACTCAGTTTCTCCCAACCAAATTCACTCTCAAGGCTTTGGTTGGCCCAGGGTTATATCTGAAGATACTCACCCAAAGTGCTACACAGTGGGACTTGAACCTGAAACCATGCCACTGGAAAGCAATCTTCTTAAACCTACAGTCCCACCACACGTACATAATATTTTGGGAGTAGAATGAAGATAGGTCAAAACGTGGAGGAGGTAGGATAAAGATGTGTTAGGAGAGCAAAAGTGGGTCACAGAAGCTCGCAATTGCAAAGGTAGGGCAAGAGACAACAGGATGTGAAGCAGTTCAGATTAGACAAAATGCTGAGGCAGTTAGGGTTGGCTTTTAGAGTACAGCTAGAAAAGAGGTAGGTCAGAGAACACCAGGATGTTTTGGTAATAATAGCAGATGGTGGAAAGTTGCGGATTAGACAAAAGACTGTTGTCTTTCAACTGGAGTGTCACATATAGTGTTTTCTTGACATTTTAACCTTCATTTATTTCAGTCATTAGACTGTGGCCATGCTGGGGCAGCACCTTGAAGAGTTTAGCTGAACAAATCAACCCTGGTACTTTTTTGTTTTTTTTAAAAAAAACCTGACACTTATTCTATTTGTCTCTTTTTGCTGAGCCGCTAAGTTATTTGAATGTAAACAAACCAACACTGGTCAAGCAGTGGTTGAGGGTGACACAAAGACACACGCGTATCACATGCATATATATATGATGGGCTTCTTTCAGTTTCCATCTACCAAACCCACTCACAAGGCTTTGGTTGTTTCAGGGCTATAGTAGAAGACACTTGGCCATGTTGCTGAGGTAGATCCAACAGAATTGCACCACAAATGCAGATGACAACATGTAGCTTAAACCATTCCGGTGCTCTACTCAACATTTAAACACACTAATAGATTTATACTTATCTGTCCAAATTATTTATTATCATCTAATATATAATCCTGTTCTGTTTGTCTGTCTGTTTGTGCACTTGTAACTCAAGTATTATTCATCTGATTGCGCTAAAATTTTAAACATGGATACATGAGAGAGCGGGGCATTCCATAATCTAAAAAGATTTTTTAAATAGTCAGTTTCAAAGTGAGAATAGCTATTTTTGAAATCTGTTTGTCCTATTTCTTCCACCATGCTGTTCATTAAAAGCAACAAGTTGCTTAGACAGCCGGCACATACCATATTACTGGCAAAAAGGGGAGTACAGGATGACAGTCAGCCAAAACTGTCGCTCTGCTGTCTCTCTTCTTTCCTCTCTCTGTCTCTCTGTCCCCCTCTCTCTATACATAGAGGACTCAATATGATTATCTAACTTAAGCAACAGTCATCAAATGCAAAAAGCCAAAGAACTGTTAATACACATATCCATACATAAGACAGTGCAGTGTGTTTTGAGGGAGATTTAGCTGTTATTTCTACCAGGTCTGGCTACCATATAGAGGTCTCCCTCATTGGATCATCTAATATATAAATCCCGTTCTGTCTGTTTATTTTTTGTGCGCTTAAAACTCGAGTATTGTTCATCTAATCATGCTGAAATTTTAAACATGGATACATGAGAGAGCCAGGCATTCCATAATCTAAAAAGATTTTCAAAATTGCCAGTTTCAAAGTGAGAATCGCTATTTTTGTAATCCTTATGGCCTGTCCACCGGATGATTAGAACTTCCGTAACACCATTCAAGTTAAGCCTCTTCACCTATACAAACCATCCAATGGACGGTGGGCGTTTGCTGGTCATACATATATTTAGAATCTCAGTGACACATCATAAACACAAAGATCCAGGTAAACATTATTACTAACAAATAAAACCAAATACCTCTTACAGTTACCTGACAAGTAGGACAGATATGACTTGCACTTCTATGTCTGGCAATGATTACCTTTGAGTAGGTCTCACATCATCATTATTATTATTATTATTATTGTGGTGGTGGTGGTGGTTGCTGTTGTTACTGTTGTTATTGTTTTCTATATGTTTAAACTGTAACTTATACTGCAGATGATTGCTGACAAGGGTGTGTCACCATTTGATAGTAAGCCATTGTGTTGAGCCAGTGAGGCAACCTGTACAAGGTCACCACTCAATCTGTGAGAAATAAAAAGGTAAACCACCCTAAAAAATCATACCATCATCATCATAATCAACCCTGGATATTATTGTCTTAGACTTATAGGGCTGGTTACCCTGTCCTAGACTTATAGGGCTGGTTACCCTGTCCTAGACTTATAGGGCTGGTTACCCTGTCCTAGACTTATAGGGCTGGTTACCCTGTCCTAGACTTATAGGGCTGGTTACCCTG
>NC_068991.1:2870779-2871053 GCF_001194135.2 Octopus bimaculoides | reverse complement strand
TTAGACTTATAGGGCTGGTTACCCTGTCCTAGACTTATAGGGCTGGTTACCCTGTCCTAGACTTATAGGGCTGGTTACCCTGTCCTAGACTTATAGGGCTGGTTACCCTGTCCTAGACTTATGGGGCTGGTTACCCTGTCCTAGACTTATAGGGCTGGTTACCTTGTCCTAGACTTATAGGGGTGGTTACCCTGTACTAGACTTATAGGGCTGGTTACCCTGTCCTAGACTTATAGGGCTGGTTACCCTGTCCTAGACTTATGGGGCTGGTTAG
>NC_068991.1:2865505-2870719 GCF_001194135.2 Octopus bimaculoides | reverse complement strand
GTGGTTACCCTGTACTAGACTTATAGGGCTGGTTACCCTGTCCTAGACTTATAGGGCTGGTTACCCTGTCCTAGACTTATGGGGCTGGTTACCCTGTCCTAGACTTATGGGGCTGGTTACCCTGTCCTAGACTTATAGGGCTGGTTACCCTGTCCTAGACTTATGGGGCTGGTTAGCTTGTCCTAGACTTATGGGGCTAGTTACCTTGTCCTTCATGTATAAGTGATCATCTCCTTGAATGAGATGTTAATCCATAGCAGAGTTACTCTTTTGCAGCTTAATGGAGTAGACCAATGTGAAATGAAGTGTCTTGCTCAAGAACAGACACACCATCTTGTCTAGAAATCGAAACCGTGATCTTGTAATCGCATGTGCAACACCCTGGAAACTAGGTCACGTGGTTTCACATACTGATCTTAAAAAGGGACAGGAAAAAAGACATAGATATCTCAAAAAAAAAAAAAAAAGCAAATAAAGGAAAAAGACAAGGCGACCAGGTTTGGGCCCAAATGTCTTTGATCACAGAGTTACTCAATCAAGATTAATCTGGGTCTGAGCTAAATGAAATTCAAATGACAATTCTGTTGCACAAACAAGGGGACATCTATATGGTTGTTGAACAAGACACGACTGATCAAAAAGCAAGACATAACTGATCAAAGGCTAAGCAACATCATGGCTTGTAGCACACACACACACACACACACACACACACACACACACACGGGCTTCTTCCATTCTCCATCGACCAAATTTATTCACAAGTTTTGGTTGTCCCGGGCCTATAGCTAGAAGACGCTTGCTCAAATGGCATGCATACATATACATATGTGTGTATGTGTGTATATATGCCTTGACAAGGATAGAACAACTTCTCTAGTGATTGTACCACAATAAACTGCACCTGACCCACCCTGTAAAAGGGTTGGCATTAGAAATCATGCCACAATAGACGTAGCATGGACTGTTCTCAGGCCATTACAACCAGTGCAGAAAGTGGACTTAGAATGATGTTGATAATGATGATGATGACGACGATGGTGGTGGCTAATAGTGGTGATGATGATGATGGTAATGATGCTGCTAGTGATGATAATGACCACAATATTGATGACAAAGAGGATGATGACGATGATGATGATGGTGTATGTAATTGTATTTCTAAAGTTGAGAACTCCAGTAGTGTTGCTAACAGACTTGAATTTCCTGTTGCCAGTTGTCAAACTAAAGTTTATATATTTTGCTCACAGTATTTATTCAGTGAAAATCAAACGTTTTTGTGCATTCAGCCAGGATCAATTGGTGACAATAGAAAGATTTGAATTTCTTCTTACTTCATTGGATAATAAAAATGACAGATGGTCAGAGACATTCTGGGTCTCTAATCTTTCAACAGTGCTGAAAGAATGTAAGAAAACATGGGAAATAAAGGAAAATAAGAAGTGGATGGAATCGTATACGAAATATTTATATGTGTAAAAAATAGAAAGTTTATAAAAGAGAATGTTGAAATAATAATTAAAATATCAAGTTATGAGGAGTGAAAAGTGCAAAAGTATGGAGAGAGAATCTTTGTGCAAACAATTATTAATTTGGTGGAAAGCAAGACAGAGAAAAAGAATGTAAAAAAGGGGGAAAATGGAGAAGAAAAAGGAAAGAGGAATGAAGAAAAATGTCAAAGAAGAAAGAGTATAAGATGAAAGATTGAGAAAAAGAGAAATTCAAAACAGTGATACATAGCTTGATGTCAGTGAGATAGAGGTTGGGGTGGGTGGAGACAGGAAATGATTTAAGATGAATACTAAATGAGCGAGAGATAGAGATGCCTTTTATCTTTTACTTGTTTCATTTAGTAGACTGTGGTCATGCTGGGGCACCGCCTTGAAGAATTTTTAGTCAGATACATTGACCCAAGTACGTGAGCCTGGTATTTTTTTCTATAGGTCAGTTTTACTTCTTTGCAAGTCAAATATATCAAAACCTTCCTCTTGCTTCCGCTTATGTTTAGCGTTAACTTTTGGGGAAAAAAAAAAGAGTGCTCAATACCATAGTAGAGATTTATAAAATGTTTTATTTGGGTTGAGTGGCTGTGTGGTAAGAAGCTTGCTTCCCAAGC
This sequence comes from Octopus bimaculoides, assembly GCF_001194135.2. Classification (NCBI taxonomy): domain Eukaryota; kingdom Metazoa; phylum Mollusca; class Cephalopoda; order Octopoda; family Octopodidae; genus Octopus; species Octopus bimaculoides. The sequence goes on along the minus strand of NC_068991.1, from coordinate 2,868,603 downwards.
ACATGGTTCCAGATTCAGTTCCAGTGCATCACACCTTGGGCAAGTGTCTTCTACTATAGCCTCAGGCCAACCAAAGCCTTGTGAGTGGATTTGATAGACGGAAACTGAAAGAAGCCTGTCCTATATATATATGTATGTATGCATGAATGTATGTGTTTGTGTCTGTGTTTGTCCTCCCACCATAGCTTGACAACCGATGCTGGTGTGTTCACATCCCCATCACATAGTGGTTCGGCAAAGAGAGATCGATAGAATAAGTACTAGGCTTACAAAGAATAAGTCCTGGGGTCGATTTGTTTGACTAAAAAGTGGTGCTCCAGCATGACCACAGTCAAATGACTGAAACGAGTAAAAGAGTATGTGTGTGTGTGTTTGATGAATGCATATATACCTAGAGAGAGACAAACAGACAGACAAAGTGATAGATAAATAGATAGGTAGACAGACAGACAGGCAGATAGATAGATAGATAGATAGATAGACAGATAGATAGATAGATAGACAGACAGACAAATAGACAGACAGACAGACAGACGGACGGACGGATGGACGGAAGGAGAGATAGATAGATAGATGGATAGATAAAACATACTGGAAGATGAAACCAAAAAAAAAAAGATAAAATTAGAAGATTGAAAAATATAATTCAAAAACCGAAAGCAAAAGAACCAAAAAAATGTCAAGAAACTGTGACAAAATGAATGGTAAAGCAAGAGGAAAAGGAAGCAATATAATGAGAAGAATACAGAGAGAGAGAGGGGGGGAGATAGAGAGAGATAGAGAGAGAGAAAGAGAGAGAGAGGTTGAATTTGAAGGAAGGAAGGTTATGTGAAAAGGAAGATGGCATCAGAGAAAAGATGGCGAGCAAAGCAATCGCTTGCTATGGCAGCATAGAATTGTAGTAGAGGTGCTAGAATTGTAGTAGAGGTGCTAGAATTGCAGGTGTGGTAGAGGATAGAGGGTGATGGTGGAGAGAGAGAGAGAGAGACGTTTACTATCATGTCACAAAAGAATGGCTGTATCTTCTAGCACTGTCTGCCTCTGTGGATGTTCATCGCACACAAGTAGTATTATTTATAGATCTGTAACTATATATGTGTGCGTGTGTGTCTGTGTGTATGTGTATGGGCATGTGCGTGTGTGTGAGTATATGTGCACGCACGTGTGCATGTGTGTGTGTGTGTGTGTATACAAAATGTTTGTTTACAAACAAGTCAGACAAATAAAGTACTGAATACACGGTGTAGAATTATCACAAATCAGAGATTCACTCCACAACAGCTGGAATCGCCAAATAGTTCCTAATACGCATACACACACACACACACACACACATATATAAGCATATGCATGCAATAAGGAAAGAGATGACATAGGAATAACCGAATGAAGTTCCAAAGATAATCATTTATTCCCTTGTCATCTCTTTTCTTATACTCTGTACTCAAATGATGTTTTGTTCAGAGGCATTACGCATATTGAGTCCTACATCAGGTTATTAGTCTTGCAATGCTTAAGCAAAATGTTCTTTTCTACTCTAGACACAAGGCCTGAAATTTTTAGGGAGGGTGGGGCTAGTCGATTAGATCGACCCCTGATGCTTAATTTATCAATCCTGAAAGGATGAAAGGCAAAGTCAACCTCGGCGGAATTTGAACTCAGAATGACAAAACTATGAAGGGCAAAAATTTCCCAAGAATTAACACTAAATCTGGGAGTGTGGCTTATGCACAAGTGAATACAATAAGTTCATTCACCACTCAAGAAGGGGCACACTCCATTTGGTAGGCTTCCATACAATCTCCATCAAAATGTTTTGACAAGTCTTGAGTTAACTAGACTGTACAGTAGAAAACACTTGCCTTCAAGTGCGGTAGGGTTGAACCAGGAACCGTTGACTGCAAAACAAATGCCTTAATCACATGACCCCATAGGAGGTCCTCTCACTCACTCTTTAACCTGTGTTTGAGTCTATTTGAAGTAAGCAGTTTGTTTGCTTGAACTAAGCGAATGAAATAAGTTAATGAAACAACATTAGTCAAACATATAGGATTGCTGTTATTTACAACAGTAAGATACATCATCATCATCACCATCATCATTTAACATCTGTTTTCCATGCTGGCATGGGTTGGATGATTCACTAGGAGCTGATGAGTCAGAAGACTTCACCAAGCTTCAATGTTTACTTTGCCATGGTTTCTGTGGTTGGGTGCCCTTCCTAACACCAGACACTTTACAGAGAGTACTGGGTGCATTTCACATGGTATCAACACCAGTGAGGTTATCATTAAATTCACAAGACAAGACCCCTTAAACTGAGGGATGGAGAGTATTGAAGGAGATGGCCTTATGCCAGGTGGTGAAGGGCTAAAGTATGATAGAGGGACAGAAACAGGTGTCTTGTCGTAGAGGAGACACATGGTTACCCCAGTTGGAAAAGGAAGAAGATTGTTGTGATGATGTGTCAGGACTTACCCTCAAATTACAAGAAGGGGAAAATAAGAGAAGGGTGTTCTCCATAATGCACCTGGGTGACTGACAAGTTATGGGGTCTTGGCCAGAGATATATTACAGTATCAGAGAAGGGATACAGCTGAGTCCTCTTTTCATTTTTACTTTCAATATATAAGGGTTTGTGTTTGAGTGAGTCATAAGGAGATGAAAAATTAGGATTTGAGGATCCCACTCTTCTAATTAAGAAAGACAATAGAATGAATTGCAAAACAAAGTGACAAATGTTTGTCATAAATTTAGTGGAGGCATTTGAAAGGACAGCCTTGCTCAGAGCTGGCAACAGGTGGATACTTAGCCAAAAGTAAAACAGAACATTGCTTAATTCAGAAAAAAAAAAAAAAGAAAAAGAAGGAAAAAAAAGGCTCGTTTTACAGTGAGCATAATGAAGGGATTGTGAAAAAAAAAATGGCTGTAAAAAATAAAGAATATTTTCTGATAGGTTCACTGATAATTGACAATGACTGGAAGGAATAATGTTGATATCAATATTAATTCAACTTCATTTATTTTTTAATATTCCAGTCGCTTCTATAACTAATTGGAAAACGTTTTAAAACCCCAGGGCAATTGTGACACATTTT
>NC_068991.1:2856942-2865071 GCF_001194135.2 Octopus bimaculoides | reverse complement strand
TTATTATTATTCAGTAGTTTTATTTTTATAACGTGCTTTCACTTCACTACCGAGCGCAGCTCTGTGCGCCTTGGGTATGTGCTGTGGTTTGCTGTGGTGCTCTTATGTTTACTGTATTGAAAGTGTTTTGCGTAGGATGTGTGCAGTACCCAGTAGTGCAATTTTCTGTATGTTATATATATTTGTAAGTCCTGCTATTTTTGTTATGTATTTGTCTGAATATTTTTTTATTATACCTAAGGCACCTACTATGATAGGAATTGTTTCTGTTTTTAGATTCCACATTCGAGTTATCTCTATTTCCAGGTCTTTGTATTATTATTATTATTATTATTATTATTATTGCCACAGAAGTGATAGATGAGAAGAGATGAAAGAAGCAATTACAATAAATGAGGAATTACAATAAAATCAAATAAAACGTAAAGTGATGAGACACTTGATATACAAAATATAGTCATGTCTCAACGAATGAAGCAAGCTTACAGATCCAGGTTTACTCTGATTACCAAGGATTGGTGCCATCTCATGATTCCCCAGCTGCCCCATTCACTCAACCAACGACAATACTTTCTCTGGCCTTCAGATGAATTTACTGGATGGCTGCATTTCTCTTTGTGCCCTTAGCTTCTTTGTCAGACAGAATTTGAAAAAGTTAAATTGTTTGATCTGAGTCCACCATACAACCTTTTACCAGACAACGGAAAAATGTTGGCCTTTCACAGCAAAAGAAAGATGGCAAGGCAATCTTCACAATGGAATTGGCCAACAGCCAGATCCACCCTACATATGAGAAGGGCTGTTTGACATAACCCCTCAAATTAGCAATGTTTGAACACTGCATTAGTGTATGCAGAACAGTTGGGTTACTTTACAAGCACCTCAGGCAGGTTCAGTTAATCAGTCTGGCTCTAATAATCTGGGATAAACCTGTCCAGACAGACAGACAGACAAGAAGATCAAAGTAAAGCATCCAGATATTCTTACCAAACACTTGAACAAAATTGTAAGAATTCTCACAAAAGAAAAACGTCTCTTTGGACTAAAAGATTGCTTGAAAGTGTGGGAAAAACTACCAAAATACAAGGATCAGAAAACTGAATCAGACAGGATTTGGAGCATAAAAATAAAAGAAACAGAACCAGTGCTGGTTTCAAATTTTGGCACAAGGCCAGAAATTTCAGGGCAGCTAGGGTGAGTCAGTTATGTTGACCTCAGTCCTCAACTGGTACTTATTTTATCACCACTGAAATGATGAGAGGCAACCTTGGCAGAATTTGAACTGAGAATGTAAAAGACAGACAAAATGGCACGAAGCATATTTCGCCCAGCACCAGAATGGTTCTGCTAGCTTGCTGCTTTAAACAAAAAAAAAAGAAGGAAAAAAAAAACAGTATCAGTCTTAATCGGAATACTTGGTATGATAAAATGATAAAACCAAAAAATAAAGATTAACAAAGACATAGACGCTCACAGCATAACACACATTCTCCAACAGATAACCCTGTGAGGCACAGCCCACCTCCAACTCAAGACATTCTTTAATTCAATTGCACCAAAGAAACAGTACACTCTCTGCACACAGTAAATTCTTTATACAATAACCACCCAATAAAATGATGCTCTACACCGGTGCTTCTCAACCAGGCTCCCTATGATCCTTTAAGGGACCAGATGAGATTTTGTTGTTAGAATTTATGTGCAGTAAGTTATATTTCTATGGTACAGAAAATATTCCAGCATTTTGATTTTTTTATAAGTTTATGATATTTAATTATGAAAATGTGATCAACTCACAGCCTTACAATTGTGAGGCAAATACCATAACCACTTAGCTTTGTGCCTTCACACATACACACACTATAATATATAGTCTGCAGAATGACCATCCAGGCAGAATATAGGAAACATAAAGCATTACACAATCAAGTGCTGATTCCACGTAAATGGTGTCTCTGTTGGCACCACATAAAAAGCTTTTGTGATGGCACCACCTAAAAGGGCTCTTGTGCTGGTGTCACATAAAAACTACCCAGTACACTTTGGAGAGTGGTTGGCATTAGGAAGGGCATCCAGCCATAGAAACCATGCCTAAATAGACGATTGGAGCCTGGTGCAGCTCTTTTGGCTTACAAGCTCTTGTCAAACTGTCCAACCCATGCCAGCATGGAGAACAGACATGATGATGATGATGACGATGACAATAATGATCATGATCTTGATGATGATAATGACAATGATGTTGATGATGATAATGATGATAATGACGATGATGATGATGATGACAATGTTGATGATGATCTTGACATGCTGGCAGAACCATTAGTATGCAGGGCAAAATGCTTAGCAGTATTTCATCTGTCTTTGTGTTCTGAGTTCAAATTCCGCCGAGGTCAACTTGGCCTGTCATCCTTTTGGGGGTCGATAAATTAAATACCAATTGAACCACTGGAGTCGATGTTATCTACTTACCTCCTCCCCCAAAATTTCAGGCCTTATATATATGTGTGTACGTGTGTGTAATTGTATGTATGTGTATAGCCTGAGGTATTAACAATTCAGCTGATGGGTTTCCCCACAGTTTCTATCCACCAAATCTACTCACAAGACATTGATCAGCCTGGGGCCCATAGTAGAAGACTCTTGCCCCAAGGTGCCAAAACCATGGGGACAAGAATCAAGCTTCTTCCTCACTTGGTTATCTATAAGGCTTGGAGAAGAAGAAGAAGAAGAAGAATTTTTTTCTTCCTTTTTCTTTTTTCTATAAGAGTTTGAAGATTTTGAGCCAGCAAAAAAAAAAAGAAGAAAAAGGAAAGAAAAGCAGAACCAGTGGTGGTTGTCATGGTGGGGATTTAAATGCAGTAAAAATAGCTAAGATAAATTATTGTAACAACAAAGACATCTTGTCTGATGCTTTAACATTTCTGCCGATCCAACAACCATGACCATCTTCTTTGTTGTTATTATTATTATTATTATTATTATTAGTATTATTCTCTAGAGTGTAAGTGAGAGGGGTGGAGTGGTACATCTAGGACTGTATTACCTACTGTGCCCTTCTGTTTTTTAAGCCACATGGAGTGTAGTGCAAAAGAGATTTGACTGTTGTTTCTAGCGGGGTGTGTGATTTTACCAAGGTTCTATCACTGGCTTGACATTAACACTGATTAACACAAGACTCCTTTGTGCTTAAGCACAATGCCACTAGCCTCCACCAAAAACTAAAGTGAGGGAAGGTTAATCGACAGGTGTTATATTTTATCACAGAAGGCATTCATAATAACTGAATCTCCCATCAACAATACATAGAATCTTAGAATCTATTCAATGACACCTGTGACTGTCTAGACACTGAGGTTCAATAGATTGTCAATGGAAGATTCAGTTGTTATTGTGCTGCTGGACACCTGTCACTGAGGAACCCACAGCAGGGGAAAATCACAGGATCTGGCAGCTTTGGTGGCTGTAATAGATGGTTCTCATCTGTCAATGATATGAAAAAGAGTGCGTTTATGAACCATGAGCCCATGTGAGATGTCCTCTCAGCGTAAATAATGAAATATTCTGTGTTCTAACACACCCACAACATTATGTGGGAGACAAAGATTATCTTGTGATATTAATACTGATCCTGTCACTATTAATTTTATATATATATATACACACATACACACATATATATATATATTACTCTACCTCTGGTATTTGAGTACTCTTTTTTCCACTTTGTTGCACATTTCATGTGCTTACTCCGGTATATATATATATATATATATATATATTGATAGAAAGGACAACAAAAGAAAGAAAGTGACCTCAATATTATGTAAATAGAGGAATTTATCTGTAAAAATATGTGACACTTATTCGGTAGCCATGATAAAACTCCAAGTTTCAGATGTCGGGGTGGGAACCCATGCCGTCATCTCTTCAGTTATCTGGCCATTCATGTCTACCAAATAAGTGTCACATATTTTTACAGATATATCATCATCATCATCATCATCATCGTTTAACGTCCGCTTTCCATGCTAGCATGGGTTGGACGATTTGACTGAGGACTGGTGAAACCGGATGGCAACACCAGGCTCCAATCTAATTTGGCAGAGTTTCTACAGCTGGATGCCCTTCCTAACGCCAACCACTCAGAGAGTGTAGTGGGTGCTTTTACGTGTCACCCGCACGAAAACGGCCACGCTCGAAATGGTGTCTTTTATGTGCCACCCGCACAAGCCAGTCCAGGGGCACTGGCAACGATCTCACTCGAAAATCCTACGGGAGCCAGTCAGGCGGTACTGGCAACGGCCACACTCAAAATGGTGCATCTCATGTGCCACCCGCACAAGAGCCAGTCCAGGGGCACTGGCAACGATCTTACTTGGCTTGCCGGGTCTTCTCACGCACAGCACATTTCCAAAGGTCTCGATATATATATATATATATATGCATGTCTCTGTGTGTATATGTACACACATGCAGACACACACATACACTTATAGTTCATATTTCATTTGATAGGTATGAATAAGTATGTCTGTATATATTTGTATCTAGCAATGCAATGTGAGTGTGTGTGTACATATATATGTATGTGTGTGTGTGTGTGTGTAAATAAATATACATCCTCCTCATTTTAACATTCGCTTCTTTATGCTTGCATGTGTTGCATGTGTGTGTGTGTGTGTGTGTGTGTGTGTGTGTGTGTGTGTGTGTGTGTGTGACCTAGCATTTAGCTCTTGATTTTTTTTTAGGGTAAGAATAATGCAAGGTGCATCACCTGCTCAGTTACAAGCTTGTCTTACTGCACACAACACTCCCAGATGTGTTCATATCTCATGAATTATTTCCTGATGTCTATCCCTCTATCTATCTTATTCTATCAATATCTTTGCTGAACTGCTAAGTTACAGGAATGTTAACTAACTGACACCAATTGTTTAGCCAAGAAAGAAAAAACACAAATGCATCCACCCAAACACACACACACACAAAGACAATGTTTGGTGTGTGTATCTTTGTGTGTGTGTGTAAATGATGAGCATTGAGCTTATTCACATCCTTTGTATGGTTTTCCTGTTTTCTGTGAGTTCCTTCATTGTTCTCCTGTGTCACATTTTACACACACACACACACACACACACACACACACTGCATGCATATAACTGTATATTAATAGAACAACCACATAAGTCATGTATGTATATAGCTACCTACTTTCAGATTTCATAAAGCTAAAAGCCAATGTGATATATAGCTGTGAGTGTGTGTGTGTGTGTGTGTGTGTGTGTGTGTGTGTGTGTGTGTGAGTGTTTGTTTATGTTAGGCTGTGTGAGGAATTTCACAACCTTCGCTTGCAAGGTCTTTTGCTTTTTACCTTTGAAGGAAGTCTTTATATCTTTCAGAGTGAACTAAATGTGAAGGAATCCTCTTGGCGGTGGCGGTGGTGGTGGTGGTGGTGGTGGTGGGGCAAGAACGAAAGAACTCAGTCCAAAGACAATGTCACACACACACACATACACATACATAGATGCACGCACACATATAGACGGGTGGATGTATGGATGAATGGAAAGGTTTCGCTTCATAACCCCATGGTTGTGAGTCTGATTCTTCTGTGAAGCACCTTGGTCAAGTGTTTTCTATTATTGCTCCAGATTACCAACGCCCTGTGAGTAGACGGATACTACAGGAAGCCCATCATGTGTGTGTGTGTGTGTGTCTGTGTATATGTATGTATGTATATATATATACATGTGCATGTATATACACACGTCTATATATATTTGCACATATGTGTGTGTGTGTGTGTATGGGCACATATACATCTCTAGATATATGTGTGTGTGTGTGTGTGTGTGTGTGTGTGTGTGTGTGTGTGTGTGTGTGTGTGTGTGTGTGTGTGTGTATATGCTCCCTTTCTTGTACCTTGGAGTTTGGTCTGGCATCCCATCACCACCATCATAATCTTTTACCCACCTACTTATATAACGTGAGGTTGTCCTTTATCTCCTCCAAAGTGAGACACCTGTGCATGTCTATCATACTTTTACCTCTCAACACCAGGTATAAATTGACCATTAGCCCTGTTCTTTTTGTTGCCTAACAACTTACTCAGTCACCTTACTAGATACTTGGTAGCATAACAAAAGCAGCCAGTGCACTCTGTCAAGTGGTTGACATTAGGAAGGTCATCCAGCTGTAGAAACCTTGTGAAAGTTGACACTGGATCCTGATGCAGCCCTGCAACTCCCCAGGTCCTGTCAAACGTCTAACCCATGCCAGCATGGAAAACATGATGGGGAAAATGATGTTAATGTTGATGTTGATGTGTGTTTGAATAATGATATTCCATGGCTTTGCTTGAGTGGAATGTTGTTATGATGTTGGCATTTCCTTTTGACATTCTACCCGGTTACTCCACACTTTCAATACCCCGTGGAATACAAAACAAAGCAAAACAAAAAAATCCCTTACCTGATAAACCGTTAAGGGTTAGTGACAGGAAGAACACCTAGCTGTAAACTCTGGCCACAAATATGTCCCATCAACAACCCAACTAGCATGGAAAAACAGGTGTTAACCCTTTAGTATTCAAATTACTCTATCAAATCGAATGCTTATTCATTCCTTTGAGCTCATCATATTTCACAGGCTTCAGATTTTAATGATGTGATTGTTTATTCTTACAATGACAATACAGGGGAGGCGTGAGAAGCCAAATCTGGCCAGTTTGAGCATAAAACAGGTGGAGTATTTGCAATGGATTTAACCAGTTTAAATACTAAATGGCTGAATGAATAATTATCATTCTGTTTTGTTTCATACTTGTATGAACATCTTACTTAAAGCTAATTAACTTCCTAATTAATCATGATAAAACTGTTTCGGTTTGTTTCACATCTTGATCTATCAGTCTGGTGCTAGTGTAGTTCCTTCATTCTAGAACATTTTCCCTGTCCTTGTGGCAGCTGATGGTGACACAACCTGTTCGGCTTTTCAGAATGACCCCTTCCTGTATCACCCGAATGACTATATGAGTGACTAACATATATGGCCCTATTTAGCCAGATATTTTCAGCATCACAGGGACTGACCTCAATGGTCCAGCTGCTTTCCCTGTCTTCATATCTTTCATGGATGCTCTGACCACATAATTACCAATTTCAACTGCTGGTCACTCTGTGTGCCACTGGCTCTCAACCTGGGTCCAAATGCCTTATTCTATTCAAGTGGTTATATGTCAACAATACAGAAAATATTCAAACACTACTTTCATACAATCTCTAATAATATATTTGATTAGAGTGAAATAGGAAGCAAAGGAGACCATAGATAATAAATGTGTATGTGTGTGCTTGTGTGTGTTGGTGGGGGCAAGGCAGTTAAGCGATCTGCTTGTTTTCCTGGCAAAATACTAGATTATTAGCATCACGGAACCTCCTTCGATAACCTTGATTTTTCTTCATTCTATGAATGATACCAACAGCCACCATATATACCAGACTGGTCATCCTGAGGTTTCCCAATTTGTTTAAAAAAGCCACATGCTGTGATTCAAAGGTCACTGTCATCTGTTTCCAATGCAGTCAAACAAGAGGGCCTTAAAGAAACGGTCCTTTTGTTGATCTGTCCTAACTGTCATCAGGTTGATCTCAAAGCCCTTCTGCGAGGCTTTGAGTGTATCCTAGAAGTACTTCAAGAATATTGTATACTGTGCTCAGGTGCACAACAATTCATTAGAAAAGATAGCCAAAACTGCAAAAGTACATAGTAAATAATGTAGTAAAGATTGTTTGCCAACATAATATGGCAGTCCTGGTTTAGGACGAATGTTGCTGCAATTTAGCCCCAGGAGACATCGTCTCCAGCTGGCTATACGACACGATTTGTGTCCTTATATTTTCGAACAAGGGAATCTGGCACCCCCACTCAGCTCAAAACAATATCTGTGTATCGCGATTTCCGGGTTATTTCCCTTCATCAGCACAGAATAATTGTTCGGCTAGAGGTGGCGCTGCCAAATTTCCGTTCGAAATATATAGTTTTCAAAGTCACTGAATTTTCTGGATGGGCTGGGGAGGGGGATATCACGTGTGCTGTTGGGGAACTTTGGGAAACATGGAAGTTTT